>NW_023232258.1:3005-24914 GCF_002007445.2 Ailuropoda melanoleuca
TGTGGTTTTGATTTGAATTTCCCTGATGGCTAATGATTTTGAACATTTTTTCGTGTGTGTTAGCCATTCGTATGTCTTCATTGGAAAAGTGTCTGTTCATATCTTCTGCCCATTTCTTGATTTGTTTATTTGTTCCTTGTGTATTGAGTTCTTTGTAGATCATGGATACCAGTCTTTTTATCTGTAGTGTCATTTGCAAATATATTCTCCCATTCCGTGGGCTGCCTCTTAGTTTCTTTGACTGTTTCCTTGGCTGTGAAGAAGCTTTTTATCTTGATGAAGTCCCACAAGTTCATTTTTTCTTTTCTTTCTCTTAGAATGGCAAAAATTGACAAAGCAGGAAACAACAAATGTTGGAGAGGATGTGGAGAAAGGGGATCCCTCCTACATTGTTGATGGGAATGCAAGTTGGAATAGCCACTCTGGAAAACAGTGTGGAGGTCCCTTAAAAAGTGAAAAATTGAGCTACCCTATGACCCAGCCATTGCACTACTGGGTGTTTACCCCGAAGATACAGACATAGTGAAGAGAAGGGCCATATGCACCCCAATGTTCATAGCAGCAATGTCCACAATAGCTAAATTGTGGAAGGAGCTGAGATTCCCTTCAACAGATGACTGGATTAAGAAGATGTGGTCCTATACAAATGGCTAACAGACACATGAAAAAATGTTCAAAATCATAAGCCATCAGGGAAATTCAAATCAAAACCACACTGAGATACCACCTTACGCCAGTTAGAATGGCAAGGGTAGACAAGGCAAGAAACAATTGTTGGAGAGGATGTGGAGAAAGGGGATCTCTCCTCCAATGTTGGTGGGAATGCAAGTTGGTACAGCCACTCTGGAAAACAGTGTGGAGGTCCCTTAAAGAGTTAAAAATTGAGCTACCCTGTGATCCAGCCATTGCACTACTGGGTGTTTACCCCAAAGATATAGACGTAGTGAAGAGAAGGGCCACATGCACCCCAATGTTCGTAGCAGCATTGTCCACAATAGCTAAATCGTGGAAGGAGCCAAGATGCCCTTCAACAAGTGACTGGATTAAGAAGCTGTGGTCCATATATACAATGGAATATTACTCAGCTATCAGAAAGAACAAATTCTCAACATTTGCTGCAACATGGACGGCACTGGAGGAGATAATGCTACGTGAAATAAGTCAAGCAGAGAAAGACAATTATCATATGATTTCTCTCATCTATGGAACATAAGAACTAGTATGATCGGTAGGGGAAGAAAGGGATAAACAAAGAGGGGTAATCAGAAGGAGGAATGAAACATGAGAGACTATGGACTTTGAGAAGCAAACTGAGGGCCTCAGAGGGGAAGGGGTTGGGGGATTGGGATAGACTGGTGATGGGTAGTAAGGAGGGCATGTATTGCATGGTGCACTGGGTGTTACACGCAACTAATGAATCATCGAGCTTTACATCAGAAACCGGGGATATACTGTATGGTGACTAACATAATGTAATAAAAATCATTAAAAAAAAAAAAGAAGCGGTTGCTCTGCACTTCTTTTTAGATCAGAACTTCTCAAAAGCACTCTCCCTGCACCCCCTTCCTCCACCTAGATTTCTCTTCCTAAGAGTCTGGTTTACCACTAACTTCAGGACAATGATGATGTACAACACACCAAACCCTTGAAACAAAGGATTTCAAGAACCAAAGCCTTGCAATTAGGCTGAATGGAAACATGTAAAGGGCAGCATCTGCAACCTCACATTTCAGGGTCTTACCCACCGCTGACCTCGGGCCCCCAGGAAGGGCTCAGGACGATGGCCCCTTTCTCATGATGAGTGAGGTCACGGTGGACTGGAGAACAAACAGCTAAATCTGCACAGTGAAGACTGAGCCCAGTGCCCACACCCACCCAGTCTCCCCAGAGGAGCTGGGAGAAGAGGGACACGAGAGACAGCCTCCACGGGACCCACACGTGCAGAGAGGGGGACAAAGGAGAGAAGCAATTGAAGAAGTTCCATGAATATAAACCCCCTTTGGCATTTTCTGGAAAGGCCATAACAAGGATTTATTTTTGATGAGGGTTGATGTTTCCCTGCAAGACCAGGGGTCCCAGGGCCACGCAGGTGAGTCTTGTGAGGTCCACGGTGCAGACAGGATGCCCATTTACACCCCTTCCAGTGTCCCCTGTCCACAGGGGATATTATGTTATAATCTCTACCTCTCTGATAAGAGAAAAGGAATTGTGTTCCAATCTGCATTTATTTGATGGCTTGTGCAGGGGAACCTTCTCTCTCAGGCCAAGTGGTCATTTATGTTCCGTCATGTGAGAGGCACCGTCCAAGTCTTTCTATGTCATTGTCTGTTGGAGTTTTCTCTTTCAAAGGTCTTTACTCATTATGGGTCTTAAATTTTTTTTTAAAGATTTTATTTATTTGAGAGAGAAAGCGAGAGAGCGAGAGCACGAGTGGGGAGAAGCAGGCTCCCCACTGAGCAGGGAGCCTGACATGGGGCTCGATCCCAAGACCCTGACATCAAGACCTGGGCCAAAGGCAGATGCCTAACCAACTGAGCCACCCAGGAGCCCAAAGGGTCCTAAATTTTTAATGTAAATATTGAATACATGGTGTCATCATGCCATTGCTATGTTCTTTGCCTATTGCTTGTGCAGTATTCTAACTAGATATATGAATCCTTCCTGTTCTCTCCTTGGGGTCCTGCTCTGATAGAAGGCCACATTCATGGACACATGAACACAGGTGTATTGAGAACCCGGCCTGTGGACTGAAGGACAAAAATGAGCAAGCGCAGACATGGCAGAAGGGAAGACTCGCAGACTCACCAGGGCAGGGCTGAGGCAGGAATGAGAAAGCTGTGGGCACTGGTCACTCACTCGCAGACAGTCTTCCAGTCCCCACGTCCTGCCGAAGCTGTTCTGGGGCTGAGGATTCAGCGGTAGGGAAGCAAGGCAGACAGGACCTGCTCTGGCGGGATTCAGTCTGGTGTAGGGAGGAAAAGCATTCGACCCTCTTGAGGTCTCTGGCTTGGCCTGAGAATTAGCAGGAGAAAAATGCGCAAGTTCATTTAATGTAAGTTTTCCATATCATGGGAGCCCTGATAAGGAGAACAAAGGCCCAGAGAAATGGCAAAACTGAGATGTTTCACACTAGTGTGAATCAAGAGGAAATGGCGGGAAAGTGCCCAAAATACCTGGGTGGGAGTTACTGTAACAAGATCTCATAACTCTCTTGGCCTGGACTCCCATCCCCTCGGCAAGGCCACTTCCTTTCTCTTGGGGCAGGGATGGTACCTTTCCCCAGGTCTGTCTCTTGCTCTCAGGAAGAAAAAGGGAGATAAGGATGTTCTTGTACCTGCTGATTTCCAAGTGTCTTTCAAATAACCTTATGCCAAAGTGGGCAGGTGAGGCAGATGAGGTGGATGGGGTTGATGGAGACCAGGGTGGGTGAGGCGGGTGGGGCGGATGGAGAGAATGGAAGGGGGACATTCCTACAGGCAGCAGTCATTTCGTCTTTGTCACCATCTCTACCTGTGTATCAACAGCACCTGGGGAGTCTGAGCTTGTGTGGCACCTACAGGAGAGAAGATGCCCCCCACCATCCAGGCCGAGGGTGCTGGAGGCCAATGCCAAAGCACACAGGGCCTGGGGGGCAGGCGGGGGGAGGGTGCTTGCTCAGCTTCTTCTTCCAGTCTTCGAGGTCCTCACCCCACTTGGACTTGAGGTCAGGGGTCTCCACTAAGAGCCTCCCTTCCTCCAGGATACAAGCACCTGTGGCCCTCCAAATGCCATGTTCTCTTTGGATCTAACTGCAGTAGACGGTGTCTGTGTTCTACCAGCATTTCCAGCTGTCCACCTATCGCTCCTACGCACCTGAGCTCCAGGTCTTTCGCTCCCAACACCAGCTTCTGAATATTTGAGAGACGGCTGCCCTCTGACCACACGAACCACCTTCCCCTGAGCTCCTGGAGGATGGAATTGTCTGGGGATTACAACCCTTAATGGGTCATTGACAGGAAAGGGTATGAACCCGAACGCCCTTGCCGCTAGATAGGGACACCTATGAGCTGTGACCTGCAGTCTCCAGAACTCCTCCAGGAGATGGAGCCCAAGTCACCCACCCTCAGGCCCACCCCCCATCTGCCTCCCTCTCCCATACCAGGTCTCCCAGGGAACATGCCCTTTTTATGCCTTTCAAAAATTCCTCATATCAGAGTCTGCTACTGAAATGCAGACTAAGACACCACCCACATTCACTTATCAGTATCTGAATTCTCTTCCCCAAAAGTTGACAGAGTGAGCAGATAGTGGTGATGGGAAATTCCAGACAGCCTAGGTGAACAAAGCTGTGACACCATAAATCCCAAAGAAGATGATGCCCAAAAATGTCCTGTGGACCAAGGAAAGGGATCCAATTAGAAAAACAGAAAAAGGAGGTCGCAAGACAAAGTGTATGGTGTGACTCCATTTTCCTGGGGGGAGAAAGCATGTGTACAGGACTGTGTGGTAAAGAACTTAACCTTGCCCAAAGAAAGGCCTGGCCTTGCCCTCAGCTCCTCAGGGGGGACAGCTAAGCCCGACGATGCCTTTCTTTGCCTGGGGCAAAGTCTGCGACTCAGGGTGGGGGACTCGAGGCACCCTCCAGAGGGGCTGGAGACAGATCAGGCCAAGAGCAGCAAATGATGGAGCCCCAGGAAAGACTGTGGACGCTGAGCTCCAGTGAGGACACGTGGACGCCAGGAAGGAGCGCTGTCCGCAGACAGCCGGGAGCTCCGAGTCTGTACTCTGCCCTGTGTGGCTTCTTGGGTTATGTTGACCTGTATCCCTTTGCTGGGATAAACAAAGCCATGAGTACGCCAGCTCTCAAAGAGCTCTGAGCGGCCCACAGGGGACCCTGCATTCGCAGGTACACACACGGGCTGTTCCCTCCAACCCTGCAATAATGTTAACTCCACGGGCATAGCTGCGTTTCTGAGACAGGAAAACCATCCAGCAACATGCTGACACTAGGCACCTCTGGGGTGCAGCACCCCATATACGTGTGTCTCCTCTGCTTGCATGTGTTTGTACGTAAACACCTGCAACAGTTCTGCTCTGATACTCACCTGGTCGCGGGCTTACGAGAAGCAGGAGACCACTTATCATTGTGGGCTCAGCTGGGACACCGTGGTTTCCTCCTAAACCTGTTCTACCAGCTGTTCACACTGTCCTAGTGAATAGCTTGTTGGAGACTATGTACATCAAGTACCAGTTCAGGTGGCTGTTCACACTCTCCCCATTGCACAGCCTGTTGGAGACTATGTAAATCAACTACCAGTACAAGCGGCTGTTCACACTCTCCCCATTGCATAGCTTGTTGGAGACTATGTAAAATTACTACCGGTTCGTGCGGCTGTTCACACTCTCCCCATTGCACAGCTTGTTGGAGACTATGCAAACCGACTACCTGTTCGTGCGGCTGCTCACACTCTCCCTATTGCACAGCCTGTTGGAGACTATGTAAACTGACTACCTGTTCGTGCGGCTGTTCACACTCTCCCTATTGCACAGTCTGTTGGAGACCATGTAACCAAATACCTGATCGTGCGCTGTTTGCAATCTCCCCATTGCACAGTTTGTTGGAGACTATGTAAATCAACTATCAGTACAGGCAGCTGTTCACACTCTCCCCATCGCATGGCTTATTGGAGACTATGTAAACTGACTACCTGTTCGTGTGGCTGTTCACACTCTCCCTACTGCACAGTCTGTTGGAGACTATGTAACCAAATACCTGTTCGTGCAGCTGTTTACACTCTCCCCAGCACACAGTTTGTTGGAGACTGTGTAAACCGTCTACCTGTTTGTGTGGCTGTTCACACTCTCCCCATTGCACAGTTTGTTGGAGATTATGTAAACCAACTACCTGTTCGTGCGACTGTTCACACTCTCCTTATTACACAGACTGTTGGAGACTTTGTAAATCAATTATCAGTACAGGCGGCTGTTCACACTCCCCATTGCATAGCTTGTTGGAGACTATGTAAACTGACTACCTGTTTGTGCGGCTGTTCACACTCTCCCCATTGCATAGCTTGTTGGAGACTATGTAAAATGACTACCTGTTCGTGCAGCTGTTCACACTCTCCCCATTGCACAGCCTGTTGGAGACTATGTAAACTGACTACCTGTTCGTGCGACTGTTCACACTCTTCCTATTGCACAGCCTGTTGGAGACTATGTAAACTGACTACCTGTTCGTGCAGCTGTTCACACTCTCCCTATTACACAGCCTGTTGGAAAATATGTGAACTGACTATCTGTTCGTGCAGCTGTTCACACTCTCCCCATTGCATAGGTTGTTGGAGACTATGTAAACTGACTACCTGTTCATGCGGATGTTCACATTCTCCTTATTGCACAGCTTGTTTCAGATTATGTAAACCAACTACCTGTTCATGCAGCTGTTCACACTCTCCTTATTGCATAGCTTGTTTTAGACTATGTAAACCAACTATCTGTTCATGTAAAAGGAAATAACGTTGTTTCTATAAAGACCAAGATAAATGAGTTGGAGAATCAAAATAAAGTCAAGTTGAAGCTGCTTTAACACCAGATTTTGAATTTTTTATAGGCAAGAAAACTCTTAAATAGAAAATAATTTTTGAATATTTGGAAGAATCCTGGTCTTAGATTTCTTTACAAAGTCACTCGATTTCTCAGTCCACTTCAGAAAAATACTGAATCTGCGCATCTTAAGAAGATGAATTAAGGATGTGGTTTTTACCAAAAACGGAGACTAAAAACCAGTTCTCAGACTGGTGCCTACTCAGAGTCTTTGGCCCTGTATAGAAACATCCAGAGGAAGAGAGGAGTTAAGATGGTGGAGGAGTAGGGGACCCCTTTGTCAGCCGGTCCCCTGTGTCGAGCTGGATAGGTACCTGACCACCCTGAACATCCACAGAATCAGCATGAGATGCAGGAAGATACATCTGGATCTCTACAAATGAACATCTCCAGCACTGAGTATTGAGGTACGAAGCAGGGAGCTGTGAAACTGGCACAGATATCGGAAGATAAGCAGAAGGGGGAGGGAGCCGCTGCATTTGGGCACTGGGAAGTGGTAGCCACCAGCACGGGGGAGCAGGCAGAATCGTGGACCAGCACCCGTGAGAGAGCAGACTGAGACTGTGAGCCGGGGAATGCACGCTACCAGACTGAAATGGAGTTCCGGTGCGCTCACTGGAACCAGACTGAGACCGGGAGCTCCAGAGTGCATGGGGGCGGCTGGCGGCTGACAGTGTTAGAAACACAAAGGACAGAGACACACTGGCCCTGGAAGTGAGGGCTGGGATGCCGGGTGTGGGGTACACATTCTGGGACGCTGCAGGATTGAGCAGCACCAACAGAAACAGAGTTAAAGTGTCCAGAGCATCAGTGAAGAAGGTCCGCGATGCCTCTGTTCTGAGACAGAGGCTGACATTCGGCTACTGCTGCTCTGACTCTCAGAAGAGGCACAGCAAACCAACAGGGCCCATCCCCATTCCCCCTCACAGGCGACATGGAGACTCTACCCAAACAGTGTTGCCTGAGTATCAGTGCAGCAGGCCCCTCCCCCAGAAGGCAGCCTGAAAAATCAAGAAGCCCACATCCCTAAGATCCCTATAAAACAAGGGCACGGCCTGGGGCCCGGTCAATAATTTGGGCTCTGGACAACCCCGCAACCTCTCCTCATCAGAATGATGAGAAGGAGAAGTCCCCCCAGCAAAGAAAAGACAAGGAGTCTGTGGCCTCTGTCACAGAACTAATGGATATGGATATAACCAAATTATCAGAAATGGAATTCAGAGTAACAATGGTCAAGATGATGTGTAGACTTGAAAAAATGTATTAACGAAAATGTTAATGAGAATATAGAGTCTCTAAGGGTGGAAATGAGAGTGAATCTGGTAGAAATTAAAAATTCTATGAGCCAAATGCAACAAAAACTAGAGGCTCTGACGGCCAGGATGAATGAGCAGAAGAACGTACCAGTGAATTGGAGGATGGGTTAGTAGAAGAGAAAGCTAAAATAGAATCTGGACTCAAAAAAATCCATGCCCACGAATGTAGGTTACTGGAGATCACTGACTCAATGAAACGATCCAACGTCAGAATCATCGGCATCCCTGAGGGTGTGGAGAAAAACAGAGGTCTAGAAGAGATATTTGAACAAACTGTAGCTGAAAACTTCCCTAATCTAGCAAAGGAAACAAGCATTCATGTCCAAAGGGCAGAGAGGACCCCTCCCAAGCTCAACCATGACAAACCTACGCCACGTCACGTCATAGTGCAATTCGCAAATATTAGATCCAAGGATAAAGTATTGAAAGCTGCCAGGGCAAAGAAATTTCTCATATACCAAGGCAAAGGTATCAGAATTACGTCAGACCTGTCTACACAGACCTGGAATGAGAGAAAGGGTTGGCAGGGGGCATTTTTAAAGCTCTTTCAGAGAAAAACATGCAGCAAGAGATCCTTTAACCAGCAAGGCTCTCATTCAGAATTGATGGAGAAATAAAGACCTTCCAGAATCGCCAGTCATTGACGAATTTCATAACCACAAAACCAGCCTTACAGGAGATATTAAGGGGGTTCTATAAAAGTAAAAAGGGCCCAAGAGTGATACAGAACAGAAAGTCACAACCGAGAGAAAAAAAGACTTTACTGGTGACATGGCATCATTAAAATCATATCTCTCAATAATTAGTGTCAATGTAAATGGCCTAAATGCGCCCTATACCCCCTATAAAATGCCGCAGGTTTGCAGATTGGATAAAAAGAAATGACCCATCCATTTGCTGTCTACAAGAGACTCATTTTGAACCTAAACATACATTCAGACTGAAAGTAAAGGGATGGAATACCATCTTTCATGCCAATGGACCTCAAAAGAAAGCTGGGGTAGCAATTCTTATATCAGATAGATTGGATTTTAAACTAAAGACTTAGTTAGAGACACAGAAGGGCACTATATTATTCTTAAAGGATGTATCCAACAAGTGGATATGACAATTATAAATATATATGCCCCCAACAGGGGAGCAGCAAGATACACAAGCCAACTCTTAACCAGAATAAAGAGACATATAGATAAAAATATGTTAATAGTAGGGGACCTCAACACTCCACTATCAGCAATAGACAGAGCACCCATGCAGAAAATTGACAAAGAAACAAGACCTTTGAATGCCACACTCAATGAGTTGGACCTCATAGATATATATATATAGAACACTACACCCCAGAACCAAAGAATACTCATTCTATTCTAATGCCCATGGAACATTCTCAAGAATATACCATGTTCTGGGACACAAAACAGGTCTTAACCAATACCAAAAGACTAAAATTATCCCCTGCATATTCTCAGACCACAACGCTCTGAAATTGGAACTCAACCACAAGGAAAAATTTGGAAGAAACTCAAACACTTGGAGACTAAGAACCATCCTGCTCAATAATGATTTGATAAACCAGGAAATCAAAAATCAATCTAAACAATTTATGGAGATCAACAAGAATGAAAACACAATGGTCCAAAACCTATGGGATACTGCAACTGCAGTCCTAAGGGGGAAATACATAGCCCTCCAAGCCTCACTCAAAATAATAGAAAAATCTAAAATGCAGTTTTTATATTCTCACCTCAAGAAGGTGGAACAGCAACAGAGGGACAGGCCTAATCCATGCACAAGAAAGCAGTTGACCAAGATTAGAGCAGAAATCAATGAATTAGAAACCAGGAGTACAGTAGACCAGATCAACAGAACTAGAAGCTGGTTCTTTGAAGAATTAATAAAATTGACAGACCTCCGGCAAGACTTATCCAAAAGAATAGAGAAAGGACACAAATTAATAAAATTATGAATGAAAAAGGAGAGGTCACAACCAACACCAATGAAATTGGAAGGATTATTAGGAAATTTTATCAACAGCTTTATGCCAATAAATTAAGCAATCTGGAAGAGATGGAGGACTTCCTGGAAGCCTAGAAACTACCAAGACTGAAACAGGAAGAAATTGATTTTTTATTTTTATTTTTTTATTTTATTTTTTTAAAGATTTTTTATTTATTTATTCGATAGAGATAGAGACAGCCAGAGAGAGAGGGAACACAAGCAGGGGGAGTGGCAGAGGAAGAAGCAGGCTCATAGTGGAGGAGCCTGATGTGGGGCTCGATCCCATAACGCAGGGATCATGCCCTGAGCCGAAGGCAGACGCTTTAACCGCTGTGCCACCCAGGCGCCCCAGAAATTGATTTTTTAAACAGACCAATTAATTACGAAGAGATTGAAACAGTGATAAAAAACCTTCCAAAAAACAAAACTCCAGGACCGGATAGTTTTTCTGGGGAATTCTACCAAACATTCAAAGAAGAAGTAATACCTATTCTCCTAAAGCTATTTCAAAAAATAGAAACAGAAGGAAAGCTACCAAACTCATTCTATGAGGCCAATATTACATTGATCCCCAAACCAGGCAAAGACCCCCTCAAAAAGGAGAATTACAGGCGATTTCCTTAATGAATATGGATGCCAAAATCCTCAACAAGATCCTGGCTAATAGAATCCAACAGTACATTAAAAGGATTATCCATCATGACCAAGTGGGATTCATCCCTGGGAGGTAAGCGTGATTCAACATTCACAAATCGATCAGTGTCTTAGATTTTATCCAGAAGGAAAAAGCCAAAAATCATATGATTCTCTCAATAGATGCAGAAAAAACATTTGACAAAATACAGCATCCTTTCCTGATTAAAACCCTTCAGAGTGTAGGGATAGAAGGTACATTCCTCAATCTCATAAGAACAATCTATGAAAAGCCTACAGCCAATATCATTCTCAATGGGGAAAAGCTGGAAACCTTTCCCTTAAGATCAGAACACGACAAGGATGCCCACTCTCACCACTATTATTCAACATAGTACTAGAAGTCCTTGCAACAGCAATCAGACAACAAAAAGGGATCAAAGGTATCCAAATAGGCAAAGAAGAAGTCAAACAGTCTCTCTTCACAGATGACATGATACTCTATATGGAAAACCCAAAAGAATCCACTCCCAAACTACTAGAAGTTTTAGAGGAATTCAGTAATGTGGCGGGATATGAAATCAATGCTCAGAAATCAGGTGCATTCTATGCATGAATAATGAGACTGAAGAAAGAGAAATGAGGGAATCGATCCCATTTACAATAGCACCAAAAACCATACGTTACCTTGGAATTAACTTTTTTTTTAAAAGATTTTATTTTTATTTATTTGACAGAGATAGAGACAGCCAGCGAGAGAGGGAACACAAGCAGGGGAAGTGGGAGAGGAAGAAGCAGGCTCATAGCAGAGGAGCCTGATGTGGGGCTCGATTCCATAACACCGGGATCACGCCCTGAGCCGAAGGCAGACGCTTAACTGCTGTGCCACCCAGGTGCCCCTACCTTGGAATTAACTTAACCAGAGACGTAAAGGATCTATATTCTAGAAACTACAAATCACTTTTGAAAGACATTGACAAAGACACAAAAATATAGAAAAATATTCCATGCTCATGGATCTGAAGAATTAACATACTTAAAATGCCCATGCTACCCAGAGCAATCCACACTTTCAATGCTATCCTGATCAAAATACCAATGACATTTTTCAAAGAACTGGAAAAAACAGCCCTTAAATTTGTGTGGAACCAGAAAAGGCCCCGAATCACGAAGGAATGGTTGAAAAGGAAAAACAAAGCTGGGGGCATCACAATGCCGGATTTCAAGCTGTACTACAAGCTGTGATCACAAAGACTGGATGGTACTGGCACAAAAACAGACACATAGACCAATGGAATGGAATAGAGAACCCAGAAATGGACCCTCGGCTCTTTGGGCAACTAATCTTTGATAAAGCAGGAAAAAACATCCGGTGGAAAAAAGACAGTCTCTTCAATAAATAGTGCTGGGAAAATTGGACAGCTACATGCAAAAGAATGAAACTTGACCACTCTTTCACAGCATACACAAAGATAAACTCCAAATGGATGAAAGACCTGGATGTGAGACAGGAATTCATCAAAATTCAAGAGGAGAGCATAGGCAGCAATCTCTACGACATCGGCCAGAGCAACCTTTTTCATGACACATCTCCAAAGGCAAGAGAAACAAAAGATAAAATGAACTTGTGGGACTTCATCAAGATAAAAACTTCTGTACAGCCATAGAAACAGTCAAAAAAACCAGGAGGCAGCCCACGGAATGGAAAAAAAATATTTGCAAATGATGCTACAGATAAAAGACTGGTATCCAAGATCTAGAAAGAACTCAAACTCAATACGGGAGAAACAAATAAATAAATCATAAAATGGCAGAAGATATGAACAGACACTTTTCCAATGATGACAAACAAATGGCTAACAGACACATGAAAAAATGTTCAAAATCATTAGCCATCAGGGAAATTCAAATCGAAACCACACTAAGATACCACCTTACGCCAGTTAGAATGGCAAAATTTGACAAGGCAAGAAACAACAATTGCTGGAGAGGTTGTGGAGAAAGGGGATCCCTCCTACATTGTTGGTGGGAATGCAAGTTGGTACAGCCACTCTGGAAAACAGTGTGGAGGTCCCTTAAAAAGTTAAAAATTGAGCTACCCTATGACCCATCCATTGCACTACTGGGTATTTACCCCAAAGATACATACGTAGAGAAAAGAAAGGCCATATGCACCCCAATGTTCATAGCAGCATTGTCCACAATGGCTAAATCGTGGAAGGAGGTGAGATGCCCTTCAACAGATGACTGGATTAAGAAGTTTGGTCTATATATGCAATGGAATATTACTCAGGTATCAGAAAGAATGAATTCTCAACATTTGCTGCAACATGGACGGCACTGGAGGAGATAATGCTAAGGTGAAATAAGTCAAGCAGAGAAAGACAATTATCATATGATTTCTCTCATGTATGGAACATAAGAACTAGGAAGATCGGTAGGAGAAGAAAGGGATAAACCAAGGGGGGTAATCAGAAGGGGAAATGAAGCATGAGAGACTATGGACTCTGAGAAACAATGGGCTAGCCTGGTGATGGGTAGTAAGGAAGGCAGGTATTGCATGGTGCCTCGGGTGTTATATGCAACTAATGAATCATCGGACTTTACATCAGAAACCAGGGATGTACTGTATGGTGACTAACATAATATAATAAAAAAAACATTAAAAAATATCTTTCTGAGGCAAATTTTGCAATAATATATTCTGTATGAAAGACATTGAAAATGTTAGCAGCTTGCAACTGAAGCAAGTCTGATTTTTTTCAATGAATATCAAATATTTGTCTGCCCACTGTGTATAAGGCATTCTGCTAGGAAAAGCAATTAATATTAAAGATAATAATTATGTAAAAAAAATAAAATAATTTCTAATTTGTCTGATATAAGAATTGCTGCCCCAGCTTTCCTTTGAAGTCCGTTCACATGAAAAATGATTTTCCATCTCCTCACTTTCAGTCTGGAGGTGACTCTAGGTTCAAAATGAGTCTCCTGTAGACAGCATGTGGATGGGTCCTGTCTTTTTATCCAATCTGCAACCCTGTGTGTTTTTTTTAAGAGTTTATTTATTTATGTGACAGAGAGACAGCCAGCGAGAGAGGAAACACAGCAGGGGGAGTGGGAGAGGAAGCAGCATCCTCCCAGCGGAGGAGCCCGATGTGGGACTCAATCCCAGAACGCCGGGATCATGCCCTGAGCTAAAGGCAGATGCTTAATGACTGCGCTACCCAGGCGCCCCAACCCTGTGTTGTTTCATGTGAACATTTAGGCTGTTCACATTGAGGGTTACTACTGAAAGGTATGTGTTTATTGCCATCCTATTGTCTGTACAGTCCCCATTTCTATGGATTGTCTCTGTAAATTTCTGGTCCACATTTCTCTTGGCATCTTTCTTCTTCTATAGAGTCCCCATTCAGTATTTCTAGTAGGGCTGGCTTTGTGGTCACATATTCTTTCAGTTTCTGTTGGTCCATCCATTCTGAATGACAGCCATGCCAGATAAAGTATTCTTGGCTGCCTATTCTTCTTATTTAGTATCCTGAATATGTCTTACCAGCCCTTTCTGGCTTGCCAGGTCTCTCTGGACAGGTCTGACATTATTCTGGTGTTCTTCCTTCTCTACATAAGTTATCTCTCCCCCCAACTGCCCTTAGGATGGCTTCCTTGTTTCTAATTTTTGCAAGTTTTACTATTACATGCCAAGGCTTTGGTCTGTTCTCCTTGATCTTGTGAGGGCCCTCTCTGCCTCTAGGACATGAATGCTTGTTTCATTCCCCAGGTTAGGGAAGTTCACAGCTACAGTTTTCTCAAAGATATCATCTAGTCCTCTCTCTCTCTCTCTTCCCACCTCCTCAGGGATCCCAACTGTTCTGACATTGGAATGTTTCACAGTGTCATCGATTTCTTTAAGTCCATTCTCATGGATTTGAAGTTGTTTGTTCCAGGCCTCTTGTTCCTTCCTTCCTATTAGTTTATCTTCCAAATCACTAATTCCTTCTTCTGCCTCACTTACTCTAGCTGTTGGATTATCTAGTTTAGACTGCTTCTCCTTCATAGCATTTTTAAGACTGGCCTGATTAGCTCACATATGCCCTTAGGTATTCTATGTTGCTGTTGATGGTTTTCTCAAGTCTAGCTATCTTATTCATAATTGTTACCCTGAAGTCTATCTCTGACATCTTGGTTATATCCATATCCAGTAGGTCTGCCGGAGAGGCCATTGTCTCTGGTTCTTTTCTTTGTTAGGAGTTCCTCCTTTTAGTCATTCTGTTGATGGGTGTTTGAGAGAATGTACGGAGTTGAAAATATCAACCACAATTCAGATAAGGTGCAGTCTGGGCAAGTTCAGGGCGATTGGAAGCCAACCTCCAAACACCCAGCCAAAATGAACCCCAATAATAAGGTTTAAATATTTTTAAAAAAAGGAGGGTGAGGGAAGGGGGCACCTAGCTGAAATGATAAGTATGTAAAAAAAAATAGAGAAGAAACATGAGAAGGAATTAAAAAAAGAAAGTTGTATCTAAGAAATACATAGGCCATGAGGCAACACTAGGAGCTCAATATACTATTTTCCCCTGGTGTTGGGGTTTTACAGTTTTATGGGGACCCTCAGGTTGTTGTCCTCTTGTTCTTCCAGGTTGTCTTCTGGGGGAGGGACCTGCTGCATTGTTTTTCAGGCAACCCTGCTTGGGTGGAGTTGCTCTGCCCCCCTATCAAGAGGCTGGGCTCCCTGGAAACCAATTTTTAAGGCTTTTGTTCTCTGGCAGCTTTTCACGCCTTTCCCGAGGGTCAGAGTGAAGGAAAAATGTCCACTCCCATACCTCCAACCCCGAGGAGAGAAGCCACAGTCTGCTCTTCTCTGAACCCTCCAGAACACACAGTCTCCCCCCCTGTAGGTGCCACTGAAAACCACAGCCTCCCACAGGGGATGCACGCCCCTAGCTATCCTTTGAGCATTTGACTCTGCCCCCTGTGCCTCCAATACCCCAAGTGATCCTGGTCTGGACAGGTGTGGGCGTGGGTGGTAGTTGTGGAGGCTGTGGTAGCAGCCAGCCCCCTGGGTCCACAGGCACAGGTCCACGGAAGCTGCTGCCTGGTCCCAACATTTACCTCTTAAGCTCCTGGATTCTGTTTGAGTGCTGCTATCAGGCCCTTCTTGACCCACTGCCACTTCTCTGCAAGCTATCACCTTTCCCCAGGCACAGGACACTTTTCACTGGGGTATTACATTATTTCCAGTGGCTAGCTTCTGGTGGTTCCCTCCCCCTTCTGTTTGTCCTGATATCTGTCCACATAATCACAACCCTGTCCTTTGTACCCCTCAACTGATTATCCTCTCCCCCCGTAGAGATCCAGACATATAGTCTTACATCTCAGGCTGACTTTGTGGGTATTCAGAATGGCTTGGTAGATATCCAGCTAAATTCAGGGGACCAGTTGAAACAGAGTCCTCCACTCCTCTGCCACCTTGCCCCTCAATTCGTCATTGGTGTTTTGATAGGGATTGTATTAAATCTGTATGTTGCTTTGGGTAATATAGACATTTTCCAATATTTTTTCTTCTAGTCATGGGCATGGAATGTCTTTCCATTTTTTCTTCCTTTTTTTTCAGTTTAAAACCAGCTCTTTTTAAAATTTTTTAAATTATGTTCAATTAACCAACATACAGTACATCATTAGTTCTCGATGTAGTGTTCAATAATTCACTAGTTGCCTATATCACCCAGTGCTCATCACAACACATGCGTTCCTTAATACCCATCACCAAGTTACCGCCCCACCCATAACCCTCAGTTTGTTTCCCAGAGTCCAGAGTCTCTCATGCTTTGTCTCCCTCTCTGATTTCTTCCCGTTCAGTTTCCCCTCCCTTCCCCTATGGTCCTCTGCGCTATTCCTTATATTCCATATATGAGTAAAACCATGTGATAATTGTCTTTCTTTGCTGAGTTATTTCACCTAGCATAATACCCTCTTGTCCTGTCATCTTCAGTTTCTTTCATCAATGTTTTATAGTTTTCAGAGTATAGGTTTTTCACCCCCTTTGTTAACTTTATTCCTAGGTATGTTATTCTTTTTGGTGCAGTTGTAAATGTGATTGATTCTTTACTTTCCTTTTTTTTATTTCATTACTAATGCACAGAAAAGCAACAGATTTCTGTATATTAATTTTGCATCCTGAGAGTTTACTGAATTCATTTATTTGTTCTGATATTTATTTTGTTGGAGCCTTTTGCAGTTCCAAGTAGAAAATTATTTCTAGACTGCTACCTTATGCATTCCATTTAAAAAATAATAATAACAGCCTCTGACCAAATATTTGTTATACAAGCTTACGGATATACATATGGGGAAACATGGGATCCAACAAAAAGAATTACTCAATAATGAAATCTTCTACTTTGAGCCAGTGTCTGCCATGGATGCCTTTTTCGGACAGTCAAAATTTTAAATTAGACACACTAATCCTAATGCTTTAGATTTATTTAAAAACACAATTTGTATGCTTTCAAACTGCATGTCTGCAGTGAAAGTGGGCCTTTCCTCACGTTATCCTTATTCTACTCCTAGCCCACCTCTGTATCTGTTCCTTCTGTGGTGAAGCAAATGCTCGGTGATGTTTCAAGTATTTCCCAGCTCTGCTTGCCTTCCACATGGAGAGCCTAGGAAGTAGTCAGAATTTGGCTTGAATGTTTAGCTTCAGCTGCTCTGCTGGAGGGTGGACAAAGTCCTCATACCCAGTGACATCTCATGCCTACAACTTAGGTGTTGCTGGCCTCAGACACCAAGATATGTGAGTCTGGTCTTACACTTTTCTTAGCCACAAGCCTGCCAATCCTAGACCTTTGGAGGTTCTTGCTGGAAAGCCTCAAGTGTCTCTGTTACTTTTGCTAGAATGATAGAAAGAATTTCAGAATTATAAATTTGCCATCTGGATTTTAATTCCAGGTGTCAAATTTCCCATAATCAAGGGGACAATAGCCATACTTCATTGACCAGTTCCTCTCCCATTCTTTGTGAGAAAATGGCCCAGATCCAAACCTACATTCTTGGGATTATATTTTTCCCCTGCAATGCTTTTCTAGCAAGATTTGTTCTGCAATCCATCCTTCATCTCTGCTGTGTCCCAGCTACTACAGCAAAGAAGTGCTTCCTCAATACCTTGCATTTAATTCACAAAGAGGAAACTTTGAAGATTCAGTAGGAATATGAAGAGCTGCTCAAACCCACTAGTAATCAGAGAAGTGCACATTGAAATACTAAGCTATCACTATCAGTTATAAGCTACATATAAGTTCAGTAGACATTTGGATATTGCTAACATAGAGTGTCAATCAGGATATGAAGAAAATGGGAATCTTCCTACCCAGGAAGACAATAATGATCAGTGAAATTAAGTATACATATGTCCTGTCCCCAGAACACTCCATTCCTGATGTATATCCAAGCAAAGTTCTCATTTCTATCTACATGGACACATTAAAAAAAATATTCATCACAGTGGTGTTCATAGTAGCCAGGAATTAGAGGCAACTCAAGTGTCCTTCACCAGTGGAACTGGCAAGCTAAATAGTCTTAGGCTGGTTTCCTCTAAAACCAAACCCTGAGATAAGGATTTGCCCTCAAGTAGCTTATTTGGGTGGTGATTTAAGGACGCACCAGTGTGGGGGTGAGAAAGAGAGACAAAGGCAGTGTGAGAATAAATAAAGGGTACATTATAGCAGGTTACCTCTGTGGACAAAGAGAGCTTAATCCCACTGGAGAACCCTGGGAGGCAGTGTTATCTATGCCCCAGAGTAATCTTACCCAAGTGGGTAGAACACATGGATATTTATCCTCCAGTTCCCATCATGCTGGGCTGAGTGGTGGTCCCAGGTACATTAAATTATACCCATCTAGGTCCATCTAGCTTATCCAGCACAGGCCAAGAGAAAGACTTCAGGTAGATTCCCAAGTTTGTGCTGCAGGACACCAGAGGCATGAACTGGAACCATTAGTACCAAAGGGAGAGCACAAGGCAACACTTTTGTCATGTAGACAGGTTTTAAGGGATAGTGTAGAGGGAAATGCATAAGAAACAGTAAGAGTTATAGACCAATATCATTAATGTAAATTAAAACACAAGCAGAAACCAAACCACATTACATATATCACATTCATACCACATATGTGGACACATTTCAGAAACACTACATGGTGCCTTGAGGTGCAGTGATGAATGGGACTGAAAGATGGGGGATGAAAAAAGAATTATAGAAACTGAGGAGCTTCACAGAACTTGATTTTACAAGGGTGTCATAAACTGAGGAGAGTGATTTAAAACATCCATTTTCTGCCTCCTCTAGGTTAATAGATTTGCTTTTCCTGGACCCCCTCAAAACTCTCACCTCCCACATTACACATAGGACATCTGGCTTTGGGCTCCATAAAAGCAGGAACTGTGTCAAACATCATACCACTCACAGCCTGTGGCCAGAGTTCATCAGATAATACAGCTCTCCACTCTTTTTCAATAAGCAGATTTGAATAAGTGGTGCACAAGCACAATATAAGGCCCAAAACTACATTTCCCAGAAATCTCTGGGTGGTTTTAACTCAACTCTGGAGGGTGGAGCAGTTTGCAAAGCCAGGAAGGGCACTTCCTGTACTGGTGCTGGAAGTGGGAGGACTGCCGTTGGCCTGGTTCCTGGTTGTGAGTCGTGGTAGAGCTCAGTAAGTTACTTTATGCTTTGAAATTGGGGCTTAATCTTATCTTAAATGTGAGTCTAGAGGACTAGATACTATACTCGTCTGAATTTCAGGTCCCATGGTAGTTCAGAAACTTTGGTTAACACATACTTTGAATCCTTATGCTATAACTTTTATACAGCATATAAGATAACAGGCCCTTGATTCAAACTGTCCGGGTTGTAGTCACAGCCATGTCACATCCTAGCTGTGAGGACTTGAGCAGGTTTCTCTGCAACTCTAAAAGTCAGTTTGTCCATCAGTACAATGGAGGTAATAAGAGAGCTTACTTAAAAGGGTTGTGTGGGTTAAAGAAGTTATAAAAGGTAATGTGTATAATGAGTGTTTCAGGGAATTTCCTCTTGGATAATTGTAGTGATGTCCACCTACTCTATCCCCAAGTTGCTGTGTCCCAAAAGGCTCAGTTAGCCCTATATGCAACAAGTTCATATTTCCTGCTCCTCCTGCATTCGCTGATCATAAATTCTCTAATAATCCCAAATGTCTAGAGAGGCTAGTTGTATTGTCTGCAATATTTAAGGGAATTCCTGAAGAAAGTTTCATTGTGTTGGAAAGGCTTCGTGGGGAAGGTCCCAGGAGCCATAACGACAGGAATCAACTCCTTCACTGTTAGCACTGAGTGCAGAGGTACAGAGTTCCACTGGAGAGAGGAACCTGCTGAAGCAGACAGATCCAGGAGCAAGGGGCTTGATGGGCTCTCCACTCTGGACATTGCTTTGTCATGATTCCCACACATGCTTGTTGGCTCTTTTAAAATAAACTGCTCTTTCCTTTCCCCAGGGCCCTCATTTTAGTTTCTCAATCACAAAACAGCTGACACCACTCCTCTTTCACTCCGAAAGAAATTAACTGTCAACTATTTAGCTGCATCCTATCCAGAGACTTACTTTGTTTGCCCTTTATAGGCTTAAAAAGTTCAGATCCAACTTTAAAAATAGGCAGATTTTACCTTCAAGTCTGAATTTCTCCTCCTGAGGAGGGCAAAAGCAAAACAGAACAAAACTCTCAGAACTTCCTGCTTCCTGGGGCTCATTCCAACTGTCTTTAACTGTACCAACTGTTTTTCCTGGATGGGGCTTTTCAGTGACAGTTCAAGGATGGTCTGTGGGCATGTCTTGCCTGGCAACTTATCCTTTTCTATCTGGAACATTACTGTGCTGGCCACTTGCCCCTGGGGGTGGACTGGCCTGTAGTGTCCTTGTGGTGGTCCTCAGAGGCAAAGCAGAGTGGATAGTGTGGGAAAGGAAAGGAAGAGAGAGGAAAAGAAAAAAGAAAAGAAGAAAAGAAAAGAAAAGAAAAGAAAAGAAAAGAAAAGAAAAGAAAAGAAAAAAGAAAAGAGAAGAAAAGTCATTAAAGAGCACTCCTTAAAATTCTTCTATTCAACTCAGCAATTCTTTTTTTTTTTTGGAAAAATTACTTTATGAAGCCTTAAGAAGCACTGAGTATAATTAAATATAGTCCAGAGTTAGATACAATTTAATAGTCCAATTCCAAAACAAGTTGTTATAGGTGAGGCCATGAAATTTCCTAACACTTGATTTTAATACATTGCACTAAGTTTCTAAAACAACTCAGAGAAACCAATATTTACAGATGGAGTATTTATGAAAAATCTGGCATTAGGTATATGTGTGTGTGTATATGTATGTAGAACCCAAGATTAAATGAACTAGGAACAGATGTATATCTTAACAGCCATACTAGGTGTGCAAGGTTTAAGACCGGGATTTATAAATGCTTTTCAAAGCACAGGGTTTGGGGAAAAAAGCAGACATCTTGTTTTCAAAACCTGAAGTTTTTCTCAGGACTGAAGTCAAAATTGTAACTGCCACAGAAAAGGAAAAAAGGGAAGCTTTTCTTGCTTTAATTGTTCATCTGCATCAGAAAGTCCAGTATCCCTGAGATAGGAACCACTGCAATAAGAAGGGAGTGAATAGGTTCTCCCAAAGGAAGATTGTTGCTTAATTATGCCTATTGCCCTGGTCGTCAGGTGTAAACTTTGCATTTCCCAACCTAATGCTTGGCAGCACCAAGACGTTTCAGTAATGGTTCATCGTAAACCCAACATTCTCCATCTTCATGAAATAACTGTGTCTCCCACTGAATTTCCTTCTCCTTCCTTTCCCGAGCTTCTGCTCTTTGTCTTTCTTCAAGTCTATGCTTGGCTTCGGTTGCTGCATCAATGTCTCTGATTTTTAAGTTGAAAGTGACATCCTTCCAAAGGCAGCGGGATTCATACTCATTCTGATCTTCCAACTTCCTCACTTTCTTCTTAATTATAGGCAACTTCTTGGTATCTATAAAAACTGCATTTTCCCCTGTTGCATATTTTACATACATTACACCATTCCATTCCCCTTCAACTGAGCAAAAAGACTTCTTGTCATTTGGAGAAAAATCTCAGCAGTAATTCTGTGCTTCTTGCCCCCATAGAAAGGTTTAGTGTGGAAGACGATATTTGCACTATAGCCGGTTTTGGAACAATTGATATTGCATTCTCCGCCTAGTTCCACCCAGGGCACTGTGAGGATAGACCTGTAATGAGTCAGTCTGTAATCTGGACACTAGACTGTAAGTTCCTCAAGGGCAGACACTGACTTTTTCTTTCCTGGCAAACACCAGGTGCTTTTGAAAG
>NW_023232258.1:25203-26630 GCF_002007445.2 Ailuropoda melanoleuca
CTGCGTTCTCTTCGGTATCATTTGGCAATGTCCAGTGACACTGAAAGATTTCGCCCAAAATGGGGTTGTATGGCTTTTTGGCAACCGATCCTTTCCTTCCTGCGTGAAAGGCGGAGAGGTACCACTTCACAACCTGAACCATTCGATCTCTGGCATCCTTCTGGTCACTAATGCTCACAAACAGGTCCGGATGTGCAAAAAAGTCTGCATACATTTCTAAAAGAGATCTTCTTTCAAGAATGAATGTTGGAAGAACTACCTTAGTAAGATCCATTCCAAGCCTAACCTGTGACAAGAGATGCATGATAACGCTTTTGTGCTCTTCCACTGACCCTGCCTCCCCTTCATCATCTCTATCATCATGTGAGTCGAAAAGGTCAGCATCACTTGTTCCACTGGACATGGAAGAATTAAGTGACTCTGTGGTATCTGGGCGCTTTAGACTATTTCCTGAACTGCTGTGTGTCAAGGCTGAGGCAGATCCAGAGGAATCTATTAAGCACTTTGGGGATGAGCCACTTTGATGGAATTCATCAGCATCATAGAATTCGTCTTCACTGCTAGAATAAGAGAACTCGGGGACAGTATTTGGAGACAAGTTGACATGGCTTGGAGAAGTCAAACTGCTACTAGGTGGTGAGTGCCCACTGCCTGTACTATTTGGTGTTGGAGTCTGATGATGTCCCAGGGTAGCTAATACAGGTCCAACTGGTAGGGAAGATGGACGCTGCTCTGACTTACACAACTGAGCAGGTTCTGGAGGTAAGACAGTCTGGGTAGGCATTGTGTTGATCACAGGTTCCAAGGGACTAGGTTGATATATTGCATCTACAGGATTAATAGTACTTATAATTCCATCTGCGTGCTTCTCCGCGTTACACTGGTCTTTAGCAATCTGCAGCAACACAATGCAGTGTTTAATTGATTCTACCATGCTATTTGTTGTCTCTTTGAGAGTTTCAATTTTCTTTCTTTGTTCATCATCTTTGCAGTTTTGAAGTTTGTCATCAAAAAGCTTTAATTGTTCTATCAAGATTTGTAGGTAAGCATCAGCCTCTGTAAGTTTCTTATCAAAGTCTTGGACACTAGGAACAAATCCTGAATCCAAACCCCCAGAGGGCAGCAGAAAGGAGGCAGGGAGAGAGCGACATTCGCGCCCACAGCCCGGCAGGGCCAGGCAGCAGGGACCCCAGGGACTCAGGGGTGGGGGCCAGCCCCTTTCCCAGACCCTCAGGGTCTACTCACTCCGCCAGTGGCCAGCAAGAAAGCCATTCGCCAAGGCCCCCGCCCTCTGTGCCTCCAGGGGAGGGAATCGGGGGCTGCTTCCAAGCACCCCTTTTTTCTCCCTCAGGCCGTATCCCCCCACACTGCAGTGAAGTCGATCCACTCAGGTTCAGCCGGTCCCCCGGGACACCCCCTCAACTCAG
>NW_023232259.1:0-912 GCF_002007445.2 Ailuropoda melanoleuca
GCTGTTGACTTTAA
Organism: Ailuropoda melanoleuca; assembly: GCF_002007445.2. Taxonomy (NCBI): domain Eukaryota; kingdom Metazoa; phylum Chordata; class Mammalia; order Carnivora; family Ursidae; genus Ailuropoda; species Ailuropoda melanoleuca. The sequence goes on from NW_023232259.1 coordinate 15, forward strand.
CTCCATTCTCACTTCAGAACCCACCTTTCAGCACCATCCCTGGCTTTCAGCACCCTCGGATAGACCTGATCCTTAACTGTCCAACTTCCTTTGTTGGTCTGATCCATCATCAAACCACAGAATGCGGAAGCAGACAGGGACATTAAAGAGTGCTTTGTTCCAACTTCCCCACTGTACAGACGAAGACACTGAGGCCCAGAGAGTTCGACTAGCCAGTCCGCTTGGTCAGGGCGCAACTAAACCTGCTCGGGCAGGAAACAGATTCTCATGCGAGGAAGTTTAAAGCACAGCCCAACCGTGCAAACGTCCTCACTGCCAAAACTGGACTGCTCAGTTTAGAAAGACCCACTTTCCGTCCCTTACGTGCAAGCACTAGAAAAACACATCCCGCACACCAGCCCGCAGCTGTGACCAAGCGGACGCCGGGGGAAGAGGACTGCGCTGGCCAGCTCTTAACCTCCTTCCCCAGCTCCGTGCCCTCTCCCAGCGTGCACCTGGGGTGGGCGGGGTGCATCCGCCCGAGGGAGCGAGCGGGCGAGCGCGCGAGGGGACGCAGCGGCAGCGCGCACGCAGAGACGCACGGACGCACGCAAGGAGCTAGCTCACCCTTCCCCTGCACATTGGGCTTTCCCTGAGTGACCCCTGTGGCGGCTCACCCGAACTCCAAATGGCCCCCAGGAAGTTGAAAAGTGCCGCCTCCAAGCAGCCCTTTCCTCTTGCCCAGGAGGACACAACGGGGATGCCGGCTGCTAGTCACTGCTACTGCTACGCCGATTCCAGGACGCCTCGGGTGAGGCTCCGGGTGGGCCGTCATAGCGCGGAGGACGCGGCGGAGGCTGCGGCGGAGGCCAGGGGAAGTGACGTTTGCCCCGCCCCCTGGGCCGCCGCCAATTTCTCC
>NW_023232260.1:0-913 GCF_002007445.2 Ailuropoda melanoleuca
ACTTTACATCGGAATCTGGGATGTACTGTATGGTGATTAACACAATATAATAAAATAAAATTAAAAAAAAAGATGAATGAATTAAAAAACAATAACAACAACAGCTAATGTGAAATAGTCACACAGTGATACTATTCAATAATAAAAAGGAACAGATTATTGATATATACAATTGCACTGGTGAATCTCAAAAACATTGTGCTAAGGGGAGAAAGCTTGAAAAAGATTATAAATTGTATGATTCCATTTGTATGAAATTCTAGAAAAGACAAAACTAATATATAGTGACAAAAAACAAAGTGGTAGCCAGGGGCCAGGAACTGACTATAAAGAAGCATGATGGAACTTTTCAGGGTGATATAAATGTTCTATATCTAGATTGTAGTTGTTGTTATGTGTATATATTTGTCAAAACTCATCAAACTGTATACTTAAAATGGGTGCCTTTTATTATATGTAAGTTATACATGCAAAAGCGATTTAAAAAATACGTGTGACTTGAGTATATATTACATGATACATATCTAAGTATATCATACTACATGATAAGTATGACTGAATTTCTATGAAAGCATGTACTCAAAAATCATTGAGAGAGACAAACCATAAGAGACTCTTAATCTCAGGAAACAAACAGGGTTGCTGGAGGGATGGGGTGGCTGCATGATGGACATTGGGGAGGGTATGGTTGTGGTGAGCACTGTGTATTGTGTAAGACTGATGAATCACAGACCTGTACCTCTGAAACAAATAATACATTGTATGTTAATTAAAAAAATTTTTAAAAAAGCACGTCCATGGTCATCACATCTCAAGTGTTACTTTTGGGTTTGTAAAATACATACAGTGTACTGATGTGTGTAAGATTATCACCCATAAAACCAAAATATTTGCCACAGTAAAAAAAAAAAAA
>NW_023232261.1:0-913 GCF_002007445.2 Ailuropoda melanoleuca
CAGGGCCATGCTATGATTGTGGAAGCTTATCCAAAATAAGAGATAATGAAGAGGTGACCTGGAGTTTCTGTGCAACACTCGCACTAGGCAATGCCATTCCAATGCATTACTAAATGACATCCATAGTTCCTAGCTCCTCTTAGGAAAACACGATCTGTGGCCTTCTGTTAAATACTTTGCAATTAAGCCTTGCTATAGTGCTCTGAGCTTTCCAGTAATCATGGCTTACTGCTCTTTCAGGGATTTCTTAGTCACCAGAATCACATAGTGATAACGTTTAAGCAATTGTTTTTGGTCTCTATTTTCATTAAGTACTCCAGAGTGGTTGCAATTTGGGGAAGAGGTTAGCTGAGATCTGGAATCATCTTTGTAACATTTGCAAATTATACTCTTTCCTGTTTGTGACCTAAAGACAAGTGTTTTCTATAAAATACAAACCAATGTGCCTAAAGAAACTTAATTATGGAAAGGTAATTCAGAGTTTAAATGTTCCTGACAACTTACAGTAAATGTTTAGATGTATAAGTACCCTGTTAACCTTAATAAAGTGAGGAAGTGCCAAACGGTTTGCCTTATTTTTTACTGGAGGTAAAAGGTGGTTCTCTTGGGGGCAGATTTGCCTTTACTCATTTGTAACTTCTCACCATCTTAGTCAACCATGAAGCTGCTAGGAGTATAAAGAGGGTCTTACTTTAGAATAACACCTTTCCCCCCCATTGCTCCACGGAAGTAAATTTATTTCACTGTTTGGACATGTCTCTGTTTGCCAGGATTTAAGTGAAGTGTAAAGAAATTTAAAAATATTTATCAACATAATAAAAACTCTTTTTATTATGCACTAAATATATGCTAGTGCTTTGAAGAAGCTCCAGTCTCTCAGTTGTGGCCATTTCTGTGGATGTTGCTTACATCT
>NW_023232262.1:0-175 GCF_002007445.2 Ailuropoda melanoleuca
GAGAAAAACAGAGTCTAGAAGAGATATTTGAACAAATTGTAGCTGAAAACTTCCCTAATCTAGCAAGGGAAACAAGCACTCATGTCCAAGAGGCAGAGAGGACCCCATCCAAGCTCAACCAGGACAAACCTATGCCACGTCATGTCATAGTGCAATTCGCAAATATTAGATCCAA
>NW_023232262.1:311-516 GCF_002007445.2 Ailuropoda melanoleuca
GGGGGCATTTTTAAAGCTCTTTCAGAGAAAAACATGCAGCCAAGGATCCTTTATCCAGCAAGGCTGTCATTCAGAATTGATGGAGAAATAAAAACATTCCAAAATCGCCAGTCATTAACCAATTTCGTAACCACGACCAGCCCTACAGGAGATATTAAGGGGGGCTCTATAAAGGTAAAAAGGCCCCAAGAGTGATACAGAGCAG
>NW_023232263.1:0-913 GCF_002007445.2 Ailuropoda melanoleuca
AATTTCCAAAAACACATTAGAAATTGGATATACAAATGTACAATGGGCAAACCATATAGAAAAACAGAACTCGGACCCACAAACTACAGCCTAGGAAACCAACCCATTATCTATAGTAACCGGTCCAGGAAGCCAGTGTGCTGTAAGTCAGACTTGCAGGAAGTCAGTCTGCTATCTCTACCAATTGATCTAGGAGCAAACAATAACCCCTGTAACAATTGGCTAGGACTTGATTAATAACTGAGCAATTCCTTAATCTTTGTCCCCACTTCCAGCTTAGGATCAACCAGAGAAAGTTCAATTTGCATTGCTATCCAATCACATAGGATGTCCCACTTCTAGTTGACCACCTACAGCTTCCCTGGGCCAACAGCTTCAACCCAGGCACCCCTGCAGCCCCCACTCTTTTCCACTGTAAGCTTTGCTGCCCCTCTGCCGGCCTGTGAGTCTGCCAAAATACAAGTGACGGTGGCTGACTTCCTTGCTAGGGCAAGCTCTGAATAAATGGTCCTTGCTTGTTCATTTGGGTGGTCTTTGTCTATTTACACATATAAAATAGAGACTCTTTTAGGTACCACTGATGAAGAAAGACCTCGACCATATTTCCATCTCACCGGGGATCTAAAGGCCCCGATGGACTGGATTTCACTGGCTCGGCTGAGCATCTCCTGTGTGGAAAACACTTTTCTAGGTGCTGTAGGGGCTGATAGCTAGCTAGCTGGATGATAGGTTGGTGGATGGATGACGGGCAGGCAGATGGCACATGGAGTTGAAGTCCTTTCCTCCTTGGGGTATAGAGGGGACTGGACTCAGGCTTGGGGTGGAGAAGGGATGTCAAACTCTCAAGGTCATCAGTGTGGACACGCCTCTGCTAAGAGGTTAGAGGTGACTCCTTGCGTCAGGAGGAGGTTTA
>NW_023232264.1:0-913 GCF_002007445.2 Ailuropoda melanoleuca
ATTTCTCTGATCAGATTTTGTCAGTGAAGAGTTAGTCAAACCACTTATAGCCAAAAATTCTAAGAAAAAATATTATAGAGGTATAGCAGATAGTTAATGAGGACATCTTATTTTTCTGGATTTTATGTTTTGGGGTATTTTTCAACTTGAAAAATTGGTAACGTTGTTTTTCTCATTCTAAGCCAATATTTACTTTCATTCCTAATATCGTATTTGTAAGAATTGTGTTCTTTTTCATAAAGGGACTTCCCAAATTCTATTAGTTTCAGGGCCCCCAAAACTGGATCTGTCCCTGCCCATGGGAGATCTTCCCTTCAATCTTTTTATAAACGTTGCTCATCCAGAGGCCCATGAGGTCTCAGCTTCCGTGTGAAACTTCTTCGAATACTTCAGGCTACACGGATACTTGGCCCTTCGTATACTGTCTGCGGCCCTAAAGGGGGACTACTCACACAGCACTTCTGAAACCAGGTGTGTGGGTTTTCCTCACCAAGCAATTCTCCAGTTCTCTGAGATCCCCGCTGGGCGTCCTACAACTCAATCCAGCTCTGACACCACCTACAGGCACAGAGCATCACATCCCACAGGTGAGGGGCTCGGTCCCACACGACTGACCCACCACGCAGACACGGTCACATGTCCACGCTGTCACCTGTGCTCCTGACCCACTGGCTTTCAATCAGGTTCCTACCACCCCTTCCTCAGGTTGGATAATTTGGTAGAATGAGTCAGAGACCATGGGGAAAGAGATTACTTATTCTGATTACAAATCAGAAACAGCCAGATTGAAGAGATGGCTGGGGAAGCCTTGGGGAAGGGGTGCTGAGCTTCCATGCCCTCTTCACACACACACACACACCCCAGTATCGCCACATGGTCAGCAACCCAGAAGCTCTCCGAACCCCTTCAATTA
>NW_023232265.1:0-913 GCF_002007445.2 Ailuropoda melanoleuca
TTCTGATTGAGGTGTGGTGGGATAAGTTTGTTCATAACCGGCTGCTGCTGCTTTTTTATTTTCTTTAATTGAAGCTTTCGTGTCCTTTACGGACAAGGCAACGTGCAATAGGGAGAATTTCCTTCTGCAGCTCTTTCCACCCCTTCAGCCTTGCTTATTTTTATCATGTCCCATCACCATTATTACCCATTATATTTATATCTGCATTTAGCAGGCAGTCTTGCTTCATGTCTATAAAGGTGTAATGAGCAATTTGGGTTAATGATTTTCTGCAGCTGCTCCAACAGTTGGTACTAACGTCATCGTTTACGCCTTCCAAAGACATCTGAATGAGGCATCAGATGTAGACCAAATTGGTTTTGCCTGTCGGAGGAAACAGAAGCATGTGTGGGGTGGTGTGTGTGTCTGTGTGTGTGTAATAACTGTTCATGCATCTTTCATTCCCCAATTTGATGGATACTAGCAGTGGAGTCTCTCTCATAAAAGAATCTTTGGCATTGGGAGAGAAAAATGATTCACGACAAACAAACCTACTTGGGTTGCCATCTTGATTAAAGGATATGGCCTTAACAGAATTCACAATTTTTATGCAGTTGCACGATTTATAAGTGAACTTTGAAAATACATAAAATCAATGACTTTTCATCCCTCTTTAGGGAGTAAAGAAGCTGGTGCAGAGAAAAGAACATTGGATTGGAAATAGAATAACCGGGTTCGATGTTTCTACATGGCAAAATTTCAGCTGTGACCTTGAGCGAGTAGTTTAACTTCTCTGGAACTCATTTCCCTTCTCTGTGAAACTGGGAGTACTGAGTTCCTCCTAGAATGGTTTCAGAAGAAAGGGAGTGAAGCACATGAATGTAGCACGTAGCTATAGTGCATAGGCACTAGTGTTACTAGTCTACACTTTTAG
>NW_023232266.1:0-913 GCF_002007445.2 Ailuropoda melanoleuca
ACAAAAGCGCTTGACTGAAGGTGGAAAAATACCCCGAAACTTCTGTGGAGTCCTCCCTGCCTGGGGAGAGAAGTGGCAAGCCAATAACAACAGTTTAGTATGAAATATTTGTTGGATACGGAAGTTAAAAAAGATAGATAAATGAGAGATTTGAAAGCTTTAGTCTCCCCCTCCCCACACCCCTCAAATACTTTTTCTTTGAAGGAAAATCCAGGAATGCAAGGACGGCTTTGGGAAACATTTTGTGTTATAATTGTTATTATTCTAGAAGACTCCCTGGGGTGTTTGGGGCTCACTGTGAGAGCTTCCCAGTGACTGAGGCAATGCTGCGGCCCTGGGCCTACAAGGCTGGGAACAGGGTGATCGCCATCATTGCCGTTAAAACTGTGTCACACACTACTCCAAATTGAATTTTTAAATTTCCCATTTGTTTTCTGCCAATATATAAAAATATTGTATGTTAAATATTGATTCATGTATATTGTCCTTATATGCTGCAATATCGTTAAATTCCCTAATGAGTTCTAGTAGTTGTTTTGTACACTGGTTAGAATTTTTAATGTAAATATGCATGTCATCTGCACATACAATCTTACTTCTAAAAAAGACCGTGTCACAGAAGTGTCGGAAGAATCAGTTTACATGCAAGTGTAAAATGAGTTTTGAGTGAGTAAAAATGCTATATTAATAAGGAAGTGGCATGATCTATGATTGCAATACATGTATGTGTCGATCATGTGTACATACATAAGCTTAAAGGCGGAAAAGGAAGAGGCAAAAATAATCCATTATTGTGTTGGCATGGAGTTTTTGCATCTTTTTAAAAACATCCTTTACTGCAAGTACTGTGTTCTTTTGACAGATTATTAAAGTTACATATGCAGAAAAAAATAAAAATTACCCATAAAAACAA
>NW_023232267.1:0-913 GCF_002007445.2 Ailuropoda melanoleuca
ACCCGCAAACATTCGGGGGCATCTGAGGCTGTAGGAGAAAATCCCTGAAGTTTGCATTTACCATAAAGTACACGTATCTTTGAATCTCCTTCACTAAAATACTCTCCCAGTATTCAAGGCTCTTACACTAAAGTGTCCCAGTGTTTTAAGGTGAACTTCTCCGGTACCCGGGGTCTTATGAGAACCTACTCTGGTGTCAGGGACTCTTATAGTGAAGAATTCCTTATGTGGGGTTTTTATGGTTAAGTGTGTATCTGGGGCACTCATGGTAAAACTCCCCAGTTTTCTTACCCTAAAGTACCTAGAATATGTGGTTCTTACAATGACATATTCCATCATCTGATCGAAGCGTCTTAGTAAATTAGTCCTACCTTGGTTTCACTCTTGGTGAAGTGCTATGGTATTGTTGTCTTATTTACACTAGTGCTTCCTTAATTGGGGGACTCTTAATGAAGAAGATTGCATTGAGAACATTTTATGATCAGTCTTCTTTACAATAGGCATTGTTATTGGATCGCTCTACTATGCTAAATATTAGAAGTGTAATACCTGGGTGTTTCAGTGAAGTAACCGAGTATAATTGGCCATATTAGTAAAACAACTTGCTTTTCACGTTTCTTGGGCTAATTTGGTTTACCTTATTTGTGTATTAGTCTGTTTTGGGGAGGAACCGGGGACATTGCGAATGCATGTATACAACTTCAGTATCTGAGTCTGTTTTGGTAATGTTCTAGGTGTGCTGGGATATTTTGCTGTAGTTTAATATTGGGGTTACTTTTAGATAGGCATTGTGGGGTCTGCACCAGTGGAATCTCTGTGAAATTAAAGGATTTTTATGGATTACCAGAAGGCTCGGCCCCCTCTTTTAGCCTCCATTGAGGACGAAGCGGACCTTGACTGGGAACCACCAGAC
>NW_023232268.1:0-913 GCF_002007445.2 Ailuropoda melanoleuca
ACTTTGAGATGTCACAGAGAAACTAAGAAAAAGTTCCTACAAACAGGAATGACTGAGTTCTATGCTGTGATGCCTGTTTCCAATATCACCTGGTATATACATTAAAACCAAACCTATTAAAATTATGGAAACCGTCTTGCAGCTTAAATGGAAAATTCTCAATCTCAGCGGATTATACTTTTAAACTGTAAATCTCCTTAACTTAATAGCAGCTGAGGTATGAGTATGTTATACATTTACCCTCCCCCAGTCAAACTCAACAGACTTCACTGGACAAAAACATTATGCCAGACACAGTAGGTGCAAAGATGATTAAAACATGGTTTCACCCATTAAAGCTACAACAAGGCTATTGAGAAAACATCTAAATAAATATTTGGGGAGAGGTCAGTGTAACAAGTACTAGGAAGGATGCAAGTAAGGGTTAAGACACAGGGACAGGGAAGCCACAGCAATGCCTGTGAGGAATAGTGAAGGCCTTATAAAGGATGCATCTTTTTAGATGGATTCACTAAGAAGACTGAGTTAGTGTGAGATTTTTGATCAGAGATTCCGCCTGCTCTTTGTAAAGATTTTGAGCGTCTCTGTTCTAACCAAAACAGTCTGCTAGGAAACTAAAATATCTGAAATCAGCATTGATCAGTGGTACTTATCTATTTATCTCTCCATCATCCTATCTTTCTCATTCCTTTGTATTTCGTTGAGTTGACATAGTAATTAATACTGGGACTCAAACTCTCTAATGCACACTTGCGTCTCTTATTTGAAATTCTCCAGAGGACGTTATCTACCTCTTTAATGTCATCAGCCAGTGAAGGAAGAAAAGAAAATAGTGTCAATAAATATTTTGGGTTTTCTTTTCCAGTTGCTATCACACACACACACACACACACACACACACACACACACACAC
>NW_023232269.1:0-3654 GCF_002007445.2 Ailuropoda melanoleuca
ACATAATTGCTGAGGATTCTTTTCTTTACAGATTCATAATAGAAAATAGTTTAATCTCCTTTGTTTACTGTCACTTGTTTGAACTCCACCTACCCTAAAAGCAGGAGGTCCTATTTCTCCCTCCAATGCTCCCATCTTCTCCCACACGGATGTGTGGGTGTGCACACACACACACACACACACACACACACTGGTTCCCCGAGACCACTGGGACTCATTGAGGAAGACGGCACCAAGGACTTGCCATGCACAGTGCCGGGCGTCCCGTGAGCAGATTGTGCTGTCAGGGAGCTGTTGGGTCCTTGCTGGCCCAGCCCTGGCCCGGATTCCCTGCTCACCCCACCCCAGTCCCCTGCACTAGGCACTTCCTTTCGAAGTCAGGAAATCCTGACACCTGCTACAACATGCATGAACCTTGAGGACACGATGCTCTGTGAAATAAGCCCTCACAAAAAGACAAATACTGTAGGAATCCACAGCTGGGAGCTCTCCAAAGTAGCCATATTTCCAGAAATAGAAACTAGACTGGTAGCAACCAGGAGATTCAGGGAAGTGGGAAAAGGGGGAAGCTGTGATTTAATGGGTGCAGACATTCAAAGGCGTGTCAGAGAAAAACAAATACCATATGATCTCACTCATATGTGGTATTTTAGAAAGAAAATAGATGAACATGTGGGAAGGGGGAAAGAAAAAAGGAGAGAATGAAACAGACCATAAGAGAATCTTCATGATAGAGAACAAACTGAGGGTCCCTGGAGAGAGGGGGTGGGGGAGGGGCTAGATGGGTGATGGGGATTAAGGAGGGCACTTGCTGTAATAAGCACTGGGTGTCGTATTAAGTGACGAATCACAGAATTGCACTCCAGAAACCAATATTGCACTGTATGTCAATTAAAATTTAAATTGGAAAAATACATAAAGATGCTGATCTGATGCACACGGAACTAATGGATCATTGAACACTACATCGAAAACTAATGGTGTGCTCTATGTTGGCTAATTGAATTCAAAAATACAAAATATAATAATGGCTACAGAATTTCAGATTTGCAAGATGAAATGTTTCACAGCAGTGTAAATATACTTAACACGACTGNTGACTGAACTTTATACTGAAATGTTTAAAATGGCAAAATTAATGTCATGATTTTTTACAACAATTTTTTGAAAGTGCATTCTGTATGATTCCATTTTTTAATAAAGATTTTATTTATTTATTTTAGAGAGAGAGTGTGTGGCATGGGAGTGGAGGCAGGACGTGGAAGGAGAATCGTGAGCCCACGCTGCACTGAACACAGACCCTGTGTGGGGCTCAATCCCACAACCATGAGATCCATCCAGAGCCAAAATCAAGAGTCAGTCGCTTACCCTGCTGAGCCATCATCCATCTCCTTGGGCATTAGTGTTGTTCCGTTCCCTGTGATCTGCACCACCGCTGTGCTGAACACTCCTGAAAATACAACTGAAAAACCCAGCCAGAGCTCCTGGGGGTGAGTCCAAGGACGAGCATGCTAGGTGATGGGTGCACCTGCGACCTGGGATGGGTGCTGCCCACTGCCCTCCCAGACAGGGGTGCCCAACACCCTTCTCTCCAGGGTACCAGCAGGGCTGCGTGTTCTCAGGCACCTGAGGGCCACCCGGCCCAGGAATTCACCTTCTCCAGCAGAGGGCAGATAGGGCGTCTTTCTCTGGCCAGGATTAGGAACCCTGATCCTGGGAAAGGAGAGCTCTTCTGGACTCCTGGCCCAGCCAAGCAGCCGTGGGCACGGTGTATGTGACGGAGCCAGAGCGGCTGGGCCTTGGAGGGAATGAGTGTCTTAAACCAGCTTTGCACAGGTCATGCGGGAGCAGTGGCCCCTGCTTCTTGGTGAGCAGTGATGTGCGTGGAAGGAAGGAGGCCGGGGTGGAGCCTTCCCAGCCACACCACAGTCTCTCCCTTGGTCCTGAAACCAGCAGGAAGGGAGCTCCGAGGGTGGAGACGAGACTCCAGGAGGATTTCCATCCAGGGAAAGGAGGCCCGCAGCCCCCGGAGGGCACTGAAGCTGCCAGCCCCGCCGGCCCCCAGGCCATTTGCACAGGATCACCTCCGGCACTTCCGTAGAATGTTGTCCGTGTTTGTGTGTGGACAGTGATTGGCCCACTCAGTGCTGGTGCATTTCCAGAGGCAGACTAGCCAGTGCCTGCTAGTGGGACAGAAGACCCCCACCCAGAGAAGCCGAGGATGTCCCTCTTCCTCCGGGGCTGGGGAAGGCAGCCACTGTCCTGGGGCAGGACCTGGTCCAGGTGTGTGTCCTTTCTGAAGTCCCCGCATTCAGTGGGCATTGCTGTGCCTGAGAAGGGCCCCCTCAGCCCTAGAGTCGGGAGCAGTGAGGGGCTGTCTCTGGCCCTGGCCCAGGATCACGACCCAAAACCATCCTGTCTTTGGGAGGACATGCCCCTCTCCCCTCCCCAGGTCCAGGACGCCTGGGACCCTGCAAGAGTTCTTCATTCACTTGTCAGCCAAGCAAGTGAAAGAACCAACCCCCCCCCCACAATGCTCAGGTTCTAACCGAAGCAGAATTTCCATGTACTCTTCAAGTCCAGATTTACTGTGTGCAGCAAGGACGCCTGCCCCTCCCCACTAGGTAAGCGGGTGCTGGGGAAGGGCTGTCTGGGCATGGGAACATCCTCCTCCCCTCTTCTGTGGCCTTGCGGGACCCCAGGGAAGGTCTTCCTTGCTCTCCTTCCCTCAGAGGGAGGAGCTGGCCTCGTGCTCCTGAGGTCCCCACTGAGTCCCCACTCCTGAGGAAGAGCCACCCATGGACCTCGTGTCAGGACTGTGGTCTGCCACTGCTCCTAGGCTCCCAGCCAGGGGGCTGGCGGCTGCATGGATGGCCTAGATTGCTTTTGGGGATGGGGTGCTCACTGGTGCCCCTGCTCACCCTCCCCCACAGTGGTCTGCAGTCCAGGCCCTGTGCCCAGCGCAGGTCAGTCACCAGCACCCCACACACTCCTGCCATGGGAGCGATCATTCAGCATCACCCCATTGCACACAGGAGGAGAGCGAGGCCCAGAGGGGGGAAGCAAATGGCTCTATCCACAGGGCTGCTCAGCAGAGAAGCTGGAAGGCCAGCCCTCCCAAGCCCCCGCTAGCCCAGCCAGAGACTCCCTGAGCCCAGAGGGAGCCCTCTCCTGTCTGCCCAGCCACTCACTGGTCCCTGAGTTTGATGACGGCTTGTTCTTCTTGGCTCTGAAGGTGTTGCTGGTCGACCAGGAGGGGGAGTCTGGCTGGAGGGACAGGTGGTAGCTACAGGACAGAGCAACACGTCTGAGCTAGCAGAAGCCACACTCTGGTCTCCCTCCCAGAGCCTGCCCGGGAGCTGGAATCTGGGTGCCCTAGGGGCCAGCACACAACAGGGTCTGTGCCGACCAGGGAGCCATGGCCCCCAGGGAGAGTCCACTCTGTCCTCTCCCCACTCATGCCCGTCCTCACCTCTCCTCACTGTGCGGCTCCTGGGCCCAGAACCAGGCCCACAGGGCTGCTCAGGCTCCANTCTCCAGCTTGTAATAATTTTGCAGCCCCCGAGCAGCTGGATTTCCTGGAGCTGGAGGGAGGACTGGCTGCCGTCAAGGACTGGGCTGGGGAGGATGCGGGGCCTCGTGGGGGGTCAGGAT
>NW_023232270.1:0-913 GCF_002007445.2 Ailuropoda melanoleuca
TTTTTCTTCTTTTTTTGCACAAGCCTGTACAAAAGGATCAGTACTTACATTTTAATTAAACAAATACTTGTAGAGGAAAAACAGAAAGACAAGTAATAAAAATAAAAATATCTTGAAAGTGTTTATCCTCTATTTTTTATAAAGCCATCTGTGTAGAAATAGTTGCATACAACGTACAATACATTGTAAAGACTATTTTGCTAACGCCATATGTTAACAAGAGAAATCTGTGGGTATGTTTATTTGCCCCACAGGAAGAAAAATGTAAGTGTGTTTGGGTGTATTTTTCACATCGTCTGCATGGTTTATATCAATATAGGCAACTACATGTGGCCATCTATGCAAATTTCTTCATGAGATGATTGACTCATAGTCGACAAGCAGCAACTGCTGGCTGCTCTTATCATTATTAGCAGAATGTAATATTAGTGATACATTTCCAAATAGGGAAAGATAATACCACTGTTTTTCCCTTCTTTCTGCTGCTATTTTGAATACAGACAGTACCGCAGGGACACCAGCAATATCAACGACAACTGTGGAAATTCGCAAAAGCAGTGTTATGACAACTGAGATCACCTCCAAAGTGGAAAAAAGCCCCACAACAGCTACTGGCAATAGCTCATGTCCTTCCACGGAGACTGAGGAAGAAAAGGCAAAACGGCTTCTTTACTGTTCGCTATGCAAGGTTGCTGTCAACTCCGCCTCGCAGCTGGAGGCGCACAACAGTGGTGAGATGCAGGGATTTCTTTTCTGTCTCAACAGCTCTGCAATTATCTTCCTCTGAATGGATTCGATCTTTTGCAGCAGGGGACAAAGGGGTGGCGGAAAACTGGCAATTATTACATGGAAGTCATTAACCATTAAAAAAATAAAAATGACATGCAAAGTGTCATTTACATGGGTGCAGGAG
>NW_023232271.1:0-913 GCF_002007445.2 Ailuropoda melanoleuca
TAGATAATAAGTAGTGTAAAATACTACTACAAGATTATTGTATTTTATATAGTAGAAATATTACTCTGCCAATATATTTATTTTCTGTAATTAAGAGTTTCATGAGAAAGAGTTGAAAAACAATACATAGCTTGTGAACTGAAAGAAATAACCAGAAATTTAAAAACCTGTCATGATTTCTTGATTTACATGGACGGAAAGATAGAAAGGGACTGAAATGATTTAGCCAACTGACCATGACACCAGAGTTAATTATTATTGAGGGTGGGAATGCTCTTGCAACACTAGTCAGCACTCTTACAGAAGCATGACATTGACTGGGTAGGGGAATGTGGGTGGACCGGGACAAATCCATTTCCATTATTAGAAAAAGTAGCTTAAAAGTACTGACTCCAATGATGGAGGCTTACTGAGATTATTCGAGGATATGACAGACAGAATACTAATTTTTGTTATTTAGATTTTTTTGTAACAAAATTTAGTATTTCTGGAAAGTACTACTTCTCCTTTGAAGCACTATCTGTACAACATTGTGGAGAAGATCTGATTTATTTCTAGTATTTTCCTCAGAATAAAATTTATTAGTAGCTATATAAGAATTTTATCTTAAATGAAAAGATTAGTAGTGATTGTATATATCATGCACTATTATCAGTGCTTAATTTATATTACTTTATTTAATGATGACCACAATCCTATAAACTCTAATAAAAAATGAATGAATTGCATTTTGTTTCACATTTCCTTGATGTCACCATTAAATTAAAAAAATTAAAATGCTATTCATATTTCCTTTTATAGTTTCATAGTTTTTATTCTGGAAATCACTATAGAATAGTTTATATAGTTTTCATTCTGGAAATCACTATAGAATATAACACGATCAAACAGAAAAAAAAGAAAACAAAAAAAA
>NW_023232272.1:0-913 GCF_002007445.2 Ailuropoda melanoleuca
GGTCAAGAAGCTTAGTGTTGTGGGAAAGAGCATGGATTTTAGACTCTGATGGACATGATTTTGATATTGACCATTTAGTATTTCCTTCATATTTTTCCATTTCTCTTTATTATTGTAATTACTTTTTATATGTGATACATTTTTTCTTTTCAGACATTACCCTTTTCAGATTATCCTTCCTCCCTCACTAAGGCAAAGATCACAGTAGGTCCTTTACAGCACTGAGCATATCCAGGTGACCTCAGCGTATGAAGTCAAGTAGGATGATGATAAGTAGTATAATTAGAATTTCTGTAAAGAAAATTCTATTTTGATAAAGCAATTATAATGAGAATTAAAGTTGGGGAAATGGAAAGAAGAGTTAGTAATTTGAGAATAGATATCAAGATGGGCTGCTATGGAAATGTTCTACAGCCTATAAATAATGTAGGGTTTTCTATTTTCACATAATTACTTTGGTGTCCATAAAACAATATAATTAGTCCTTTATCTATTAGAACATAATACATTTGTTTAGTTGTATTGTCTTTTATTCTTATTGATTTGTATTACTAATATAGGTAGTATTTTGTAGTATAACAAGAAGCTTACTATTCAATTACATGATTTAGGAGGAGGACATAAAATTTAGACTTTGTTCTTTATAGACCTGTGTGGGACAGATTACATACCCATCTCTCTCTTTCTCTCTCTGTATGTATGTATATGTATATGTATACATGTGTATACACACATATTTGCAAATATATACATATATCTATATACATATATAAATTTATATATACATGTATTTATGTACACGCATATGTGTACATACATGTATCTCCAAAAATATATAGACAAAAATATATATACTTAAATAGCAAGAATGGAAAGAAATGATTCCAAAATACTATCAGACATAATTTTTTTT
>NW_023232273.1:0-913 GCF_002007445.2 Ailuropoda melanoleuca
CCCAGTGGAGGAGCCTGATGTGGGGCTCGATCCCAGAACGCCAGGATCACGCCCTGAGCTGAAGGCAGACGGTTAACGACTGAGCCACCCAGGCACCCCGATATGACGAAGATTTTAAAACAGCCATCAAAAAATGCTTCAGTCAACAATTGCAAACACATATGAAATAATGAAAAAACAGAGTTTCAGCAAAGAAATAGCAATGATTATATTACATGTTAATTTTCTAAATAGACCAATTCAGAGAGATGGGTAGAGTGGCTTAAAAGCCATGTCCCAACTTTACATTGTTGATAAGAAACTCACTTCAAATATAATGGTACAGTCAGGCTGAGAGTAAAAGACAGAGAAAAATGGATCATTAATCAAAGAAAAGCAGGCATGGCCATGTTAATATCGGCTAAAGTAAACATCAGAGCAAAGAGAGTTACGAGAGACCTCAAGTATCCTCCATTGAAGGGTTTTAAACAGATGAATGGTGTTGGGTCTGGGTGTTAGGAAGACCTCTCGGCTTCACAGTGATCCAGACTCATTTAATACTAGAGTCTGAGAGGACATCAAGGGAACTGTTTGCCTATAGGGTTCCTGGGTTCATCTCTTGAGACATCTACAGCCTCTGGACTTCTCTAGTTAGAGCAAGCTTGCCTGCTTGCTCCCTAGAACCACAGGTCACCAGGCCTGTCCCCTTTGAGGGCTGTTAGTGTACCCAGCTTCAGAAGCTGGATCCAGAAACACTGTGTTGGAATCAGAAAGCCTTGTTCTTTCCATCAGTAACCTGCCGTGCAGCCTTCAATGAGGATCTTATTCTTTCTGAGTTTCCAAATTTGTGGAAAAAAAGAAAATGGTTTTAAATAAGCCATGGGAAGGTTTCTTTGGAGGGAATTCTATGAAGTCTTGCATGTAAGAGAGAAAA
>NW_023232274.1:0-993 GCF_002007445.2 Ailuropoda melanoleuca
AATTCTTTAAATTCTTTGATTCTTTTTTCACCTATTAAATATAGAACCCAGCAGTTTGTACCTCCTGCCCCCCCCATGCATTCTTATTCACAGACGGGGAGGCCAGGGGACCAGCATCTCAAGCTGCTAAAAATCATGAGGGAAAGGATGGTCTCCTTTATATTACGAAAAACTTCTAATGTAAATTAAGATAGATGATATAGTATTCTCCCATTTAGCCACACCAAACTGCAGCAATGATCAGCTCAAGGCCAATCTCGTTTCATCTATACCTCCACATCCTAGACCCCCAAACCGGTTTTGAAGGAAATCCCATATATCATAGTATTTCAGCCATGATGATTTCAGTATGTATTTCTAAAGATAACAGCTCTTTTTCTTGATTTTTTTTAAAGATTTTTAAATTTTTTTAAAAAAGATTTTATTTATTTATTTGACAGAGATAGAGACAGCCAGAGAGAGAGGGAACACAAGCAGAGGGAGTGGGAGAGGAAGAAGCAGGCTCCCAGCAGAGGAGCCCGATGTGGGGCTCGATCCCACAACACTGGAATCACGCCCTGAGCTGAAGGCAGACGCCTAACCGCTGTGCCACCCAGGTGCCCCAAAGATTTTTAAATTTTATTTATCCGACAGAGATAGAGACAGCCAGCGAGAGAGGGAACACAAGTAGGGGGAGTGGGAGAGGAAGAAGCAGGCTCATCCCAGAGGACCCTGATGTGGGACTCGATCCCATAACGCTGGGATCACGCCCTGAGCCGAAGGCAGACGCTTAACGACTGTGCCACCCAGGCGCCCCTCTTGACATTTTTAACTGCTTTATTGGAGTATAATATACACATAACATTCACTCATTTGGTTTAACTATAAGTATTTTACACAATTGTCCAACCATNGCAATTGTCCAACCATTACCACAATCCAATTTTAGCACATTTTTATGACCACCGCCCCCAAATTCTGTGCCCAGTTGCTCCTGATTCCCATGCCCTAACC
>NW_023232275.1:0-1232 GCF_002007445.2 Ailuropoda melanoleuca
ATCCAAGTGCACCATCAAATGGTCCCATCATTAATTCAAAACATAGCTGTATTAATATGAAAGGTGACTTTGGGCAGAGAATAAAATAATCTTGTATTTCAGAAAATGCCAACACTGGCACTAAGTCTTGTTCTTTAGCTGGGCATAGATTAAAATCAACTTATGTATGACTGTATCATGGTCATTCTTTTGAACGCATGTCTCAAGCCAGTTGTCAACAGCCTCGGGGCTGCCCGTGGACCTGCAGCCCCGGGAGACAGCCGTACCAGTTACGGGAGTTGGGTTCTAAGGAGCGAGGCTGAACATCAGGTGGCCCTGGGGAAGGGAAGCTTTGGTCTCATGGGCACAGCAGGACTGTTCTCCCCGGACCTTGGTGAGGCTTCCCTCCCCCAACTTTGAGTGCCGACCTCTCTCATCCCACAGAGCACGCGCACTGCGGTCAGGAGACCTGGGCTCAGACCCTGACTCTGTCATTTAGTAGTTGTGCAAACAACCCTGAGCGTGTTATTCAAGGTTTAACCTTTTTGAGAAAATGGAGCCAAAAGATGTGTTCCTCTCGGGGCTATGTTGAGAATAAGGTAAGGTAAAGTCTGTGAAACACTCCGCACAGTGATAAGAAGCAGTAATGGTGGGAATGGCACACGTGGCATTGCTCTCTCTCTAGTTGTCTATCAATACTTTGTATTTGTATGTGAATCAATGTTTGCAAATGTGTGCAAGTATAATTCCTAGTTCATTTTTGTATTAGTCGGCTTGGCTGCCATGACAAAATACCANATAGTTGTGCAAACAACCCTGAGCATGTTATTCAAGGTTTAACCTTTTTGAGAAAATGGAGCCAAAAGATGTGTTCCTCTCGGGGCTATGTTGAGAATAAGGTAAGGTAAAGTCTGTGAAACACTCCGCACAGTGATAAGAAGCAGTAATGGTGGGAATGGCACACGTGGCATTGCTCTCTCTCTAGTTGTCTATCAATACTTTGTATTTGTATGTGAATCAATGTTTGCAAATGTGTGCAAGTATAATTCCTAGTTCATTTTTGTATTAGTCGGCTTGGCTGCCATGACAAAATACCAAGGTCAAAGCACTGGCGGATTTGGTTCCTGGAGAGGGCCCTTCTNTCCCTTCTCCTAGCTTGCGCGTGGCCACCTTCTCACTGCATCCTCACAGGGCAGAGAAAGAGGAAGAGCTCTGGTCTCCCTTCCTCTTCTTACAAGGACGCTAATTCCATT
>NW_023232276.1:0-913 GCF_002007445.2 Ailuropoda melanoleuca
TGGTGGGGCAGGTGGAAGCAGGGCGCAGGTGGGGCAGGTGGAAGCGGGGCGCAGGTGGAGGCAGGTGGAAGCGGGGCGCAGGTGGGGCAGGTTGGTTAGACAGCCTGTCTGGTAGGTCGTATTCGAGCGGAGAAATGATGAGGTGGAAGAACAAGCGAGGAGCTCTCCTGGGAGGGATGTTCCAGGGAGAAGAAACTAGCAAGTGGGGCCGGTTCTGGGGCCTGGGCAGCTGGGTCCCCCTAGTCTCCTCACAAACGTTCCTTGTGTGTCTGGATTTCTCTCCGTAACAACAGCAGTGCCATCCACTCATTAACACCAGGTGCCAGGACTCTCGGGGTGCGTGGTCTTATCCATTCCTTAAATATCACAGGGACCGTCTGAGGGAGGTATTACTGTTCTCCATTCTACGGCTGAGGAACTGAGGCTCAGATAGGTTAAGTAATTTTTCTTAAACTAGATTTTTACTTAAAAAGCCATACACACTCCCAGGAAAAGTCAAGCATTACAGAAGGCCGGCCATGGAAAGCCTGGGTCTTCCTTCTGTCTTCTCACCCCATCCCTTTGTCCCCCTCTCCAGGAGTCTCCACAATTAACAGTTTCTTGGGTGACCCTTTTGATGCTTTCCATGCGTCTGCAAGCATATATATCTAGGATAAATGTCTTTTTCTGCAAATGGGACCATTCTGTACGTACCATTCTGCAACTTTTTTAACCCAACAGTGGTGTCGTCCGTGCACCTGCAATATGTCGCGCTCTGTCCTCGGCCCCAGGGACACAGTGGTGAGGAGGAAAATCCCCTGGCTCTCGGGGCCCACCTGACCCGCCATGTTGCTGCGTGCAGAGGTTCCCCTGCCCGATGGCCTCACCCAGGGTGTAGAGAGGGTTGCCAAGGTTTTTCCAAGACCAATACTCC
>NW_023232277.1:0-913 GCF_002007445.2 Ailuropoda melanoleuca
CCCAGCAGAGGGGGACGCTGGGATGAAGAGGCCATAGCCTCCCCTAACCACAGTCCTGTCCCGCTCTTCCAGTCTGCAGCCCCTCTTCCCTGGTGCCAATGAGCTGGACCAGATCTCAAAAATCCACGAGGTCATCGGCACGCCTGCTGAGAAGACCCTCACCAAGCTCAAACAGTAAGTGCGGCGTGTGCCCAAGAGTCCCGTGCGGACTTGCCCCTGCCAGGGCTGGTGGCAGCAGCCAGCCGAGGGGACCAGGCTGCGCCTCTCCTGCCCTTGTAGGCCCTCTGTCTGCTTGGGTCCCCGCTGCCGCTGAAGGGGCTGCAGGTTGGCCGGGGGGCCGGGGCTCTCGTCCCCCAGCGTTCTGCCAGGGGCGCTGTTCCTCCAGCGCCACAGAAGAGTTCCGATGGTCTTGCTGAGGGCCTGGCAGTCAGGTTTTGTCTTCCGAATATTTACCCAGGACTGAGAGACCTTTGGGCAGAGAAGGTTCCCACATGTAGGCTGTGCGTGGTGAGGCGTTCCTGTGAGCATCACCCAGCATTGCCAGCAACACTGACACCTCGACCAGGACTGGTTAGGGTTTGGTTTTGGTCAGAGATGCAGCTGAATCTGGGAGCTGGGGCTTCCGAGGGAGAGCCCCGTGGGGTAGCGCGTGGGCAGCTCCTGGGCCCTCAGAAGGCAAGAGAGACAACTATTATCAGTCTTCCTTTTCCTCCTTTGAAGCTTTATCTCTTTCTTGTGAGGTAAAAACGTGCTATTAGCCCCTCAGGGGAAAGTCGTTTTCTTACATTGATAGTACAAGGGGTTTCACAACCCCGCCCCATTTTAAAAATAGACTTTGTATTTTAGAGCAGTTTCAAGTTCACAGCAAACTTAGTGCAAGTACAGAGGTTTCCCGTAGACCAGCTGGGGGCCC
>NW_023232278.1:0-913 GCF_002007445.2 Ailuropoda melanoleuca
CCTGTGTGTCTCCCCAGCCCCAACCCAAGGGCACTCTAAAGGCCCACAAAGTGCTCTATACCATCAGCGGCAGAAGGGCCTGAAAGAAAGTTCGGTACGTGTGAAAAATTCATGTGGTGGTAGGAGTGGTGGCAGCGTTTGCAATTAGCAAGTGAAGGCCTCACTGAGACGGGACATTTGAACAAAGGCTGGAACTGGAACAGGGTGGGGAGCAGTGAACTACGTGGCTCTCTGGGGAAAGGATTACAGGCAGAGGAATGAGCAAGCGCAGAGATCCTACAGGAAGAAATACCTGGCATGAGCCCAGGTACAGGGCCTGAGAGAATTCATCAGAAAGGGGGGCAGGTGGGGGCGGGGCCTTGCTGGTCATTGCGAGGACTCGGTTTTTACTTGAAGTGGGACTGGCAGCTGTTGGAGGGGGCTGAGCTCAAGAGTGACGGATGGGATGCATCTTTTGAAAAGATGCCTGTGTTTGCTGTGTTGACTGACCACAGACACAGTTGGGCAGGAAGAGCAGAAGTAGGGAATCTAGTTAGGAGGGACTGCAGTGACCCAAGTAAGAGCTGATGGGGGATGGGGCCAGGGTGCTGGCACAGGAAGCCATGAGAAGTGATTGGGTCCTGGTCTGTGTGGAATGTAGAGCCAACAGCTACAAAAAGAGTGGGGTGGCGAGGTGGCCCCCAGGGCTGCTCAGAGCTCTGACACTCAGAGTGAGTCAGGAAAGCGCCATTGTACATCAGCAGAATCATTCTGAAATGGGTTGTGTGTGAGAGAGGGAGATGAACAAGGGAGCAAGGCAAGATGGAGGAAACAGGAGTCCTGGCAAATGAAGGGGAGCCAACTTGGGGATCCAGAGAACCGATTCTGTCTACATGTGTCACTCATCGTGATCTCAGCGAACTTGTAAGGACAA
>NW_023232279.1:0-913 GCF_002007445.2 Ailuropoda melanoleuca
AGAACTCAACAGGAGACAGATTTCCCCCAATAATGCAGATTGAGAACATTCTGATCCTGTAAGCCCAAGACTCCTTTGCTTGACTTCCCATGAAGTTCCCTGCTATTATCAACTCTCCAGGAGGGGGAGAGGGGAAGGAAGTGCCCGAATAAATGGAAAATTCTAATTCCATTTCTGAAAAATAGACGACTGAATCATTTGGTTTCTGCAAAACATGTCAGATACAGCCCATTTTTTTAAATGGACTTTTCTTCCTCTCCTGTAAGTGCGTTTCCTAGTAAGGTGGACAGAGAACAGGTGGACAACATTAGTAATGCAAAGCCTGAGAGGATAAAATCGTCCTTTCCCTTGACAGGGCTTCGGAGCAGGTATGGTGACGCAGGTAGGTAACACACGGGCACACAATTTGTCATCCTCATAAGTAGTACTTTTCTATGTTCTAAGTAGCTACAAGCCTGAGCTTGTAGCAAATATTATATCCGTTCTAACTGACTGAGGTAGGAATCCTAACACCAGGAACATGGGGGCATCCTTGAACATTTGGGATTATAGAGGAGCAGATCAGAGGGCACCTCACAGGGCATCTTACCCAAGACCAGCAGAGCAGGAACAGGGGAAGAAAATGGTACGAACCCCACCCTACTGAAAACTGAAACCCAGTCCTCCAATGCCTCCTGCTCTTCAGCGCTGCTCGTTTCCATGTACTTTAGAGCAGGAAGGGCCACAAAGGAGCACAGGACTCATGGATGTATCCTGGGCTCCTAGAACGGTCCCTGTCCCATAGTCACTGCTCAATAAAATGTTGAATGAATGACCGCACCGCTGGGAGGGATTTATTGTATTTGGCCTGACCTCCCACAAACTTCTTCCTGCCGAGACAAAGCAGCTACAAATCAAAAGCTTAGAGAGGAAA
>NW_023232280.1:0-2429 GCF_002007445.2 Ailuropoda melanoleuca
AGGCTGTGGTCCAAGGATACTTCCAATATTGTTTGTAATGCTTTAGTGTTTTCACAAGGAGCAGGTATCTATATATACCCTGGATAAGGAACACATCAACTGGTTTTAATGTTCCGAACTTACCAAATACATGAACACACACACCTTGTATGAGAAACAAGATGAACAGCATGAAAGTACAAGATGAGTACAGTTTTTAAAAAAATGTAAATTTGCTTTACCCGGCTAAGTCCCAATTCTCTTTCTCTTTCATTTTTAATTTTTGTTCCATTTGTTTTTCTGTTGCCTA
Organism: Ailuropoda melanoleuca; assembly: GCF_002007445.2. NCBI lineage: Eukaryota > Metazoa > Chordata > Mammalia > Carnivora > Ursidae > Ailuropoda > Ailuropoda melanoleuca. The sequence goes on from NW_023232280.1 coordinate 290, forward strand.
GGAAATCACTCTATGGGTATCCTGATTTCTCTCCGGCCTTTTAGAAATATATGTGCATTTGTCTGTTTGGGAGTATAGTATTTTCTGACTTTTTTTTTTTTTTTAATCACTCTGCCTTAGAGATATTTCCAAATGTGAATGAATTCCAATTTATTCTTTAAAAGAAAACCCAGCAGTTTATGTATATACTCTAAATTATTTAACTAGCTCCTATCATCGGGATTTAAGCGATTTTTATTCCAAATGTCCATGATGGACTCCCTAGTCCATTTTCTCAAAAGCCACTTCAAATCTTCATTTGCAGTTCAAGGCTAATTGCTCCATTGTATCCAGGAAACCATCCATTCAGACTTCTTTGCATTTTTATTTTAAGGTTTTACTTGTTTATTTGACAGAGAAAGTAGGGGAAGAGCACAGGCTGTGGGAGCTGCAGAGGGAGAGGGAGAAATAGGCCCGCAGCTGAGCAGGGAGCCCTATGTGGGGCTCAATTCTCGGACCCTAGGATCATGACCCGAGCCAAAGGCAAACACGCAACCAACTGAGCCACCCAGGTGCCCCAATATTAGTCTTAATCTGAGGTTTTCCGTCACAGTGGATTCTGCTGTCTGCATGTCAATTTCAACCGGCACTGAGACTTTTAAGGTGTAGGACAGGTGCTTCTGTAGGAAGTGAAGTTGGCACCCGAGCAAGAGGGAGAGGCAGTCGTCAAAACCAAATGTATCAATTCCCATTGATGTTCACTCAATTGATCCCATGGGAATCTCTAGGTGGCCAAGAGTAGAAGGAAGGGCTGACATCCTCCAGCGCTATGGAGTCTGGCAATGGACTGTGGACAGAAGCAGCCACCCCCACCCTCAGGTAGGATAAGCAGACTTTGGCTTCAGCCTCTAGCAAGAAGGCCTTGCTAACTATATTGAGCTGGCGGGGGGTACCATGACCCAAGGAATAACAGACAGCTGGATATGAAGGCTCAGAATCCATGAGAGTCTCTATTTCCAGGAGAGCCCAGTACATGGCCAGCAATTGCTGCTTTCATGGTCTATAACCCAGGGCCAAGGAGGGCTGTTTCTTGCATTGGGAGCCCATGGACAATTTACAGATACCATGGGTGGTCCACGGATTCCAGAAAGAGGGAGAGGAGGTTGCTAAAGCCTTTTCACTAGGCCACTAACAGGAGATTTTAACTTGGACGGATCCTAGAGCCTTTTGTTGAGGGGAGCCCCACCCAACGTGGGCTCATTTACAAGTAAGCGTAAATGGGCTTCAGTAAAATTTATAAACATGAAATATGTTGTGTCCACAACCCAAAAACTACTGAGCAATGTTGGACTCATATGTCCTTTTTTCTTTTTAAAGATCTTACTTAGTTACAAGAGAGAAAGTGCACAAGAGTGAATGCACAAGGGGCTGGTGGGGCAGAGGGAGGGGGAGGAGCTGGCTTCCAAGTGAGCAGGGAGCCCTATGTGGGGCTTGTTCCCAGGATCCTGGGATCACAACCTGAACCAAGGCAGATGCTTAACCCACAGAGCCACCCCAGCGCCCCTGCACTTGTATGTCCTTAACAAGTGTGTCAAACAAATGTCCTCAAAGTAGGATGTGACAAATGTGATGTCATACTTATGTTCCTGGAGAAAGATGGGCGCAGTAAGTTCCTGCCCTCAAGGATTGCATGTGATAACAGTGTGGTTTGGGTGCCCTGTGCATAACAAGGTAAAACATGTCCCCTTCAAGTTCAAGATGTTGAAATAGGCACTGAACAGAACATATTGGCCAAATATATAANGAGAACATATTGGCCAAATATATAATAGCAAAATATTAACCACTTTTAAATTTGTTGATCTCCCTTGTGATTTTTATTTTTAAAAGATCTCATTTATTTTAGAGTGTGGGAGAGAGTAAAACAGGAGGGAGGTGAGAAGAAGGGGGAGAGAGAATCCCGGGTTTATTCCACCCTGAGCACGAGTCCAACAAGAGGTTCAATCCTATGAGTCTGATATCATGACCTGTGCCAAAAGTTTAACTGACTATGCCACCCAGCTGCCCCTAGGAGGTCTCAGAGTTTTAAGGGGACCAGGGTATATTCTAATCAGGTACGGTAAGACAGGAAGATATAGAAATAACTGTCACAAAGGAAGAA
>NW_023232281.1:0-1036 GCF_002007445.2 Ailuropoda melanoleuca
CCCTCTGGCAGCCTCAAGATCTAGGTTCCCCCACTTGCCAGCTTCCTGGCCTGGCTGCTATGTGGAGTTCCATCCCCTCTAACCATCCCTGTCCAGCCGTGTCCTGCCCGGTGTGGCAGTGATATTCTTGGAATGAGCAAGCTAGCCATCTAGCCTGTCATCCCACTGGCTGGCCAGTGCAGTAGGTGGGGCAAGCATCTCTGCACCTTCCAGAACTCCCAGCTTTAGCCCCGAAGCAGAGTATGAAGCATTAGCCTGGACGATTACAGATCCTTACTTACTCAGAACTGCGTTTTCATAATGAATAGTATGTCTGGGGGTTGCAGTAACTTGATACCACCTCTTGCTAAGTCATTTGGCTGCATTTCTGAAATACTGTTCTCAGTTCTGACTGACTTCAGTCTGGCTCTCCCAATTCATTATTCATGCCTGTGTCTCAGATTTTCACATCCTCACAGCCACCGGTGGCCCAGCAATATTGGCTGGAAAGAAGGGAGTGGGAAGAAGTGGGGGAAATGGGACATTACAGAGGAAAACCTGGCCAAGGGGCCTGGGGGCACACGGCTTTGGGGCCCATCTGTGGACGATGGGACGCGGGGATGGATAGGTTAAGAAGGAATAAGAAGGGGAAAAGGTGCCGAGAGACAAGAGAACAGGGCAGAGAAAAGTGTGGTGCCGCCCTGGAAAAGGGAATTATGTGACATGATTGCAAGATTAAAATGCAGCGCTCGCTCTTGATTAAATTAGTTTATCTCTGCAGCACAGCCCTGCGCGGCAAAACAGAAGTCGGAGCTGGGGAGGCACAGGCAAATGAGCTCGCGGTGCAGGCTTCTGAGAGACACAAGAGCGGGCTTTGCTGCTGGCCTGCAGTTTTCTTAGGAGCCATGATGATTCTCTTTAAACAATAGGGAAGATCCCCTCCCCTCCATCAAACTCCTCACTCTGTAGGTTGCGTATATCTGGTTAATTACATTGACTGTTTTCGGCAGCTGCTGTTGGAACTGTGGCCCTACTGACTTCTGCACATAGAAGGCTG
>NW_023232282.1:0-913 GCF_002007445.2 Ailuropoda melanoleuca
GCCTCTGATTGCCCATCATTCCGTTCTTCATAACAGCCAAAATGAGAAACACCCCAATATCCACCAAGAGACTAATGAATAAACAAATTGCAGCGGTCTAGCCATGGGGTACTATTTACCCACGAAGTGCATTCAACAAACTGGATGGATAGCAAAAAATATGCAACATTTAAGAAGGCAGACACAAAAGACAATATGTTGTATGGTATCATTTACATGAAATTTCTAGAAAAAGCAGGAGCATAGAGAGAGCAGATCTGGGCTCCTGGGGTCTGCTGTGGGCATCAATCAGGGCTCTTCGAGAAGCAGTCCTGCAGGGAAGGCCAAGACACAGATGACAGTGTGGGCTGCAGCTTGTCTAACTAGGTGGTCACTGTACCAGGGACCCCCACGTTCCTGCAGCAACACCGTGTCTCCCCCACAGCAGTGCCCACATCTGAACATAGTCTTCAGGCCAAGATTAAAGCCACCTTTATTCTCCTACAAAGAAGTCTCAGCCGGAAGCTGTCATCCTTTACCACCATTTCTTTTATTCTGAGAGAGAGAAAATAGAGCTTTTTAGCTGACAAAGAGTTAACAAGCAGGAATGCTGATGATCTATCTTTGCTCATTCTCCTTGACAGCTTTCCTATTATTTATGGGAACCAGGGACGGTGGCTCTCTCAGGCCACCTGTAGAAAATCTGGCATCCCTTTAGGGAAGCTGGCTCATTAGGGAGCTGTAATTTACTGGACTATTTTGGCACTGGTCAGGAAACGCTCGGTTGTCAATATTCTGGGCAGACCTGTGCGTGGGCGTGTGACCCGACGGGAGCGTAAATAGCAGCAAACCCTCTTTAGAAGAGAAGCCCGCAGTTTTAAAAGGAAGCCAGGGTCAACACTGACCACACACGGATTTCTCTATGGCAGGGGCC
>NW_023232283.1:0-913 GCF_002007445.2 Ailuropoda melanoleuca
CCCCCCCCCCAATAAAGGCCCTGCTAAAATAAGTAAGTCAGAATTTTAATGGAAAAATTAAATGTATAACCTCCGGAGATCTTACCTCTTTATCAAAATGCCATTCGTCTCTGCCATGAAAATTTATAATTAAGCCAATGGTGGTCAGAGAAAAAGGCTTTAAATGTTTTGTGGCTTATGGATATAACCTTTCAGCAAAAGTGTTTACTACTAATTGTTTTAATTAATCAACACCAATTGAGTGCCTACATGTGCCAGGCACTGTGTTAGAAACTGGGAACACCAAAATGACTTGAAAGATGGTCTCAGGCCTTAAAGACCTTAAGGGCTAGTGAGGAGGCGGACACATAGTTAACTTTTATATAAATAACCTGTTAAGGCAACTGCCTGTTCCCAGGGCACCATGGGAACGCTGAGGACTCTGGGAGTACCGTAGGGCAGATGATGCCTAAGCTGAATGCAGAAAAGTGGCTGTGTATTAGTTCCGTGAGGTAGAGGGGAAGGGTTTTCCAGCCAGAGAAAAGAAAGAGGATCAGGAGGCCCAGAAATTGCTGGAGAACCACAGCAAGTTATGAAAGTAGTTGGTCATGAGAGGTGACTTGAGCTGTGGGACTGGTGGATGAAGGGTCTGGATGGACAAGTGGGGACCGTCTCATGGAGGGCGTTGGGTGTTATGCTGCAGGGTGTGCACCGTAACTGAAGGGCTTTAGAGAGGGATGTGGTGTGGGAAGTTTTACAATATAGATGGATCACTCTGCTTGCAGTGTGGAAGATGGGGCAATACTGAACTATTGGTATAGTCAGACAAGACAGGCTGAGGGCCTGAAACTAGAGATGGGATGGGGCTAAAAGAATATATAGGAGGTAAACTTAGTCACCTGTGATGACTAATTATACGTGGGGGTAGGAGAGA
>NW_023232284.1:0-913 GCF_002007445.2 Ailuropoda melanoleuca
CTCTTTGCCTTTACATTCTAGGTTTCACTCAGCAGCTGAAGTGATCTTTTCAAAACAAAAATCACATTATGTTCTCTGTTCAAAAACCCTCCAAGCCTTTTCTCAGGCAGAGTGAAAATCCTAACTCTCTACCACCACCTCTAAACAGAAAAGCCCAGGGCTTTGGTCTTCAGACCCCTTCTCATTTCCTACTTATATTCAATCTTTGGTGACTATCTCATCTCATAGATTTAAATTATGCCCATGTGTGTAGTTTATATACAGTTCAAATACTATACATATGCTGATGACACCAATTTTTATCTCTAGAGCAGACCTCTCTGAACTCTAGCCAGATGCCCAATCGGTATCTCAAACTTAACATGTCCAAAAGCTAGCTCTGCAAAATTGCTCCTCCCATTCTTACCCATCTCAGTAAATGGAAAACCACTGGTCCTGTTCTTTAGATCCCAAATCTGAGAATCCTTTAGATCCCAAATCAGATGTCCTCCTCCATATCCAATCTATCCAAAAATCCTACTGGCTCATTCCTCAAAATACACCCAGGATCCAACCATTTCTTACTACCATACTGGTCTGTGTGACTACCATACTGGTCACCATTACTCTTGCATGGATTATTAAATAGCCTTTGTTTCTCTCCCCTTCCACCACCCTTCCACTTATTGTCAACACAGAGGTCAAAGTAAGCAAACTTCAAGTCAGACCATGTCACTCCTCTGCTCAAAACACCCCAAATCTGAGCATGGATGGCTCAGTCGTTAAGCGTCTGCCTTCGGCTCAGGTCATGATCCCAGCGTTCTGGGATGGAGCCCCACATCAGGCTCCCTGCTTGACGGGAAGCCTGCTTCTCCCTCTCCCACTCCCCCTGCTTGTGTTCCCTCTCTCGCTGCCTCTCTAATAAATAAATAAA
>NW_023232285.1:0-913 GCF_002007445.2 Ailuropoda melanoleuca
CCCCGCCCCCTCTTCCTCCCCCGCCTTCCCTCTTCCTCATCCCCCTCCCTTCCTCATGCTCTCTCTCAATAAATAAATAAAATCTTTAAAAACAAAAAAAGGTGTTAACATTAAGGGAAGCTAAGTGAAGGGTATACAGGAACTCTATGATTTTTGAAAATTTCTATAAGTCTAAAATGATTTAAAATAAAAAGAAACATCATATGTGTATTTATTTCTCTGATTTCACTGGTTTAAATTTCACCCCAGGAGCAACATAGGTAGAGGCCCTTCTTAGGGCTGCTGAGTTAATTCATACCCAGCATTCTCCCCATGGCACCAATCTCTTACCTGATCCATACACTTGAACTGTGTCATCTTGTTTATGGAATTCATCAGATTCCTTTCCCATGGATATATAGATATATTAGATTGCCTTTAACAGTAGGTATACAGAATCTCAAAGATTTCCAATTGTGAAGAGTAGGGGAATTCGTGGCAATATACAGATTGAATAAGTTACATTAAAGAAAAAACTGAAAGATCAGAATTGAATTAAGCTCTCAATACTTACAAATACAAGCTTGCAAGAATATATTTATGCTGTTTCATGTACTCATAATTTATTTAAACCACATACATTAATAAAATGAACAGAATGAGTGATAGCAAGATATGCTATTTTTGGAAATACTCTGCAAAATAAAAACATGTGTGAGCAGAATCTATTTTACAAGTGATAGCGCATTTTAAATAAGCAGTAAACTCAAATTATAACAGAAATTTTGTCATACTGAGATAAGTAAACAAGGGTATCTCTTCTCATTCACTCACTCAAAATTATATTCTTTGTTGTCTCTATGTTCTAAAATGTGCTGGTGGCTGAAGATATAAAGAAGACATAAAGAAGAACAGGAATTCAACAGCATCCCCA
>NW_023232286.1:0-913 GCF_002007445.2 Ailuropoda melanoleuca
TCTGTTTTCTTCGCTAGACTGTCACGTAAGCTTCTGAGAGGTCAGGACTATGTTTTATTCACCGTTGTTCATTCGACAGATACATGGTTAATTGATAAATGAAAAGAAAAACAGTGCAAGGGCCATCGAAAACATTTGCCAAGTCACGGTTCAGAAAACCTTGCTGAAAGCCTCTTGCCCTCATTAATTGCTTGTTGCAGAATTATGAATGGTCAGTCACCTTACGGCATACGCTACTCGTGTGTTCAGTGACTATCGTTTTTAGCTAGAAATCAGAGGATTTTTGCCTTGCTTCCAGATAGAAGAGGCAGTCTGAGAAATGTAGCTCGGGTTCTGACTTTTGGAGTACCTCAAAGATTTAGGGGGGATAATGGCATAGAACATGAACTATCAGAACTAGCCCAGAAAATCTGGGACCTATGATCACAGGTCTCAAGAATCACAGAAAAGTTGGCACGTGAAGTGTATGACCTTGTGTGGTGGTTATTGTGTGAATTCCAAATCACTTTTCTAAGACAGCAAGTTTCTGGCTTGCTAGGGACTGCCTCATACATCTTTGGACCCTTCCAATGTTTAGTATGGCGTGTTGGACACAGTAGGTCATTGATAAAAGTTTATTGAATGGCTAAGTAAGGACTAAGTTAGTCATCTCCCCTGTGTCACACATGATTGCTCAGGGGAATGGAGACAAAATATTCAGGAACTTATAGACTGTTCACAACAGAGCAATTACCACTTGAGCCCGCTGGGATTTGCCCTGGGGTCCCCCCAGAGAACCGCTCATCCAATTAACAGTTTATTCAACGTGATCATAACTTTAGCGTATCTTGCCTTGGAATCACTAAGGAATATGAGCCAAGCTGATATTTTTCAAGTCCCATCTGTATGGATCTTTATGGGTTTTTTTTTTCCC
>NW_023232288.1:0-1190 GCF_002007445.2 Ailuropoda melanoleuca
TAGTTTTTTTGACTGTTTCCTTGGCTGTGCAGAAGCTTTTTATCTTGATGAACTCCCACAAGTTCATTTTACCTTTTGATTCTCTTGCCTTTGGAGATGTGTCATGAAAAAGGTTGCTTTGGCCGATGTCGTAGAGGTTGCTACCTATGTTCTCCTCTAGAATTTTGATGGNGATTCCTGTCTCACATCAAGATCTTTCATCCATTTGGAGTTTATCTCTGTGTATGGTGTGAGAGAGTGGTCAAGTTTCATCCTTTTGCATGTAGCTGTCCAGTTTTCCCAGCACCATTTATTGAAGAGACTGTCTTTTTTCCACCAGATGTTNTCCACCGGATGTTTTTTCCTGCTTTATCAAAGATTAGTTGCCCAAAGAGCCGAGGGTCCATTTCTGGGTTCTCTATTCTGTTCCATTGGTCGATGTGTCTGTTTTTGTGCCAGTACCATGCTGTCTTTGTGATCACAGCTTTGTAGTACAGCTCGAAATCCGGCATTGTGATGCCCCCAGCTTTGTTTTTCCTTTTCAACAGTTCTTTGGTGATTCGGGGCTTTCTCTGGTTCCATACAAATTTAAGGACTATTTGTTCCAGTTCTTTGAAAAATGTCCTCGGTATTTTGATCGTGTTAGCATTGAAAGTGTAGATTGCTCTGGGTAGCATGGACATTTTAACTATGTTAATTCTTCCGATCCATGAGCATGGAATATTTTTCCATCTTTTTGGGCCTTCTTCAATGTCTTTCGAGAGTGATTTATAGTTTCTAGAATATAGATCTTTTACGTCTCTGGTTAAGTTAATTCCAAGGTAACGTATAGTTTTTGGTGCTATTGTAAATGGAATGGATTCCCTAATTTCTCTTTCTTCAGTCTCATTATTTGTGTATAGAAATGCAACTGATTTCTGGGCATTGATTTTGTATCCTGCCACCTTACTGAATTGTTCTATAACTTCTAATAGTTTGGGAGTGGATTCCTTTGGGTTTTCCATATAGAGTATCATGTCATCTGCAAAGAGAGACAGTTTGACTTCTTCTTTGCCGATTTGGATACCTTTGATCCCTTTTTGTCTTCTGATTGCTGTTGCAAGGACTTCTAGTACTATGTTGAATAGTAGTGGCAAAAGTGGGCATCCTTGTCGTGTTCCTGATCTTAAGGGAAAGGCTTCCAGCTTTTCCCCATTGAAAATGATATTTGC
>NW_023232288.1:1355-1519 GCF_002007445.2 Ailuropoda melanoleuca
TTTTTCCTTCTGGATAAAATCTATGACACTGATAGTTTTGCGAATGTTGAACCACCCTTGCATCCCAGGGATGAATCCCACTTGGTCATGATAGATAATCCTTTTAACGTACTGTTGGATTCTATTAGCCAGGATCTTGTTGAGGATTTTGGCGTCCATATTCA
>NW_023232289.1:0-913 GCF_002007445.2 Ailuropoda melanoleuca
AAGGGAGAAGAGGGGGGGAGGGAGGGGATAAGGAAGAAAGGGAAGAAAGAAAAAGGAAACGTTAATATTGCACTGCGGCATTGTTTAAAAACAAAGACTTTGAAAAAATATAAACACTAATATGAATTATAAATCAACATTAAACTATGTGACTTAACAAAAAACAAAAAATATTTTCCTCATCTGAAAATAGCTCTAGGTGTTGTGCAAATTTTAAAAGTCTGTATCAATAAACTCATAGTACATTATCTCAAGAAGTGAAGGCTATGTAATAACAATACAGTCCTTACTAGAAGGTTGCATTTCAGCAATGAAAAAAAAGATAAAAATGTTCGCTCTCAAGGATCTCGTACCGTATTATTGGTTTCTTAGGCCTGCTGGAACAAAGTACAATTTGAGTAGATTAAAATAATAAAAATATATTCTTTCATAGTGCTGAGGACAGAAGTCTGAAATCAAGATGTTGGCAAAGTTCATTCCTTCTTGGGGTCTCGGAAGAATACTGTGCTCCTTGCCTCTCCCAGCTTGCAGTGGTTGCTGGCAATCCTCAGTATGCCTTGGCTTATGACAGTAGGACTCCAATCTCTGCTTCCTTCTTCACTTGGCATTTTCCTGTGTCTTTTCTCCTGTTCTTCTGAGGATATTGAATTAAAAATCCACCCTACTCCAGCACAGACTAATCTTGACTTAACTGATTATATCTTAATGACTCCATTTCTAAATAAATCCACATTCTAAAGCTCCAGGAAGGACATGAATCTTGCCTGGCACTAACACAACCTAGCAAAAACTCTGTGATGGATGAAAAGAAGTAATACACAAAATATGTGAAATACATAGTATATTAGATAATGCTAATTGCCATGAAGAGAATAAAGCACAGAAGAGAAAAGGTTGTCATCTTAAATAGAGC
>NW_023232290.1:0-913 GCF_002007445.2 Ailuropoda melanoleuca
TCACAGTAACGTTCACTTGCCAGGGAAGGAAAGCACATTTTCAGTGCTCCAAATCACGGTGCTTTCAACCTATACAAAAGTATTTGAAACATCAAAAGTATTTTCTCGCAATATGACAAGTAGAAAATCAGCCCCAAGATGCGGCACAACGCACCTCGGTGGACGTTTGTGGGATCAAGCTCTGGCTCTTGCTGGTGATCTGCAATTTGGGGTGCTGAACGGAGGACTAAAGGGAAAGCGTAAGGCATACAAGGAACGGGAAAGCGAAGGAGCGACAAAACTACGTGGCCTGTAGAAGAACGAGACTCCTTGGAAGGTCTGGTAGGAGACGGAATTCTGCCAAAGGACAGAATTACCGAACTGGCAATTCAGAACAGGCCACTATTACAAAAAGTCAGGATTCTTCTGAAAAGCCAGTTCTTTTTTCCCATGTTTTGCAGCTTCGGTTTTGCTGAAAGCCAACTTTCCTTGCGTCGGTCCAGACATGCAAAAGAGACACTTGATGGTGTTTGCTCGGGTCTAAAGAATAAGGCACTTAAGTTGTAAGAACAGGCACCATACCGTGTTTGCGTCCAAAATACTTCCAGGTTTTGGGTGGTCACAACCTCCAAGTGAAAATCATTGCAAGAGACTTAAAGTCAGCCTAAAAACGATAGTGTTTGCTCGTTACGGCCCGCTCCCCCAACAATAAATTGCTACGATCTAAGGAAGGCACCGATTGTTCAAAATACGCCCCAATTGTGTGTAAGGAAATAATTCAATTTAGGAAGGCACAAATGAGAGCTGATCTCCGTTCCTTTTTCCGCAATTCTCCTACTCTAACCGGGAGGGGGTAAATATGGACCTGGCAATTTCAGGACATGATCACTTGGGAAGATTCTGAGGTCCAGAGTTTCTTCTGCCGCTTGCACAC
>NW_023232291.1:0-913 GCF_002007445.2 Ailuropoda melanoleuca
TGGAGACTCCCAGGACATGGTCTGATTTGTGGGGGCTGAATTCCTGCTGGCTTCACTCAGCTGCCTTGGTCACGAATGAAATTAACTCCTGGGCGTCTGACCTCTGAATTGCCCATTTGTAGATGATCTTTAATACAGCACGAGCAGATGTGTATTGGTTACTGCCTGTGGGCCTGGGCCTGGGCTGTACCCTGAAAATACAGACATGAATCAGGCAGGCCAGGGGGCAAAGCAGAAAAGTCCATGCGAGAAGGAAAAATGAAACAAGTGCTAAGTTGAATCACCCATCATATGCCATGGGAACAGTTTGTTCGGCCGGGGAATACATGGGAAGGCTTCTTGCAGGAGGAGGCATTAGAGTGGGACTGTGAAGGACGAGGACTTCTCTGGGCAGCAAATTTTTATTAGGCGTTGCAGGCTGAGAAAAGAGAAAAGCGAATACCCAGGTCTCTTCGTCCTTACAACCACTTTCCTAACCCCCCACACCAAAAACTCAGCACCAAAACCAAGCACAATTAGGGAGGCAAATCTATTTCTTTATGGAGAGCAGGGGAAGGGATCACAGCTTGATACATATTTTACCGCCAGAGCCTAGAGACCTGGCAATTAGAAGATGCTCATTTAATATTTATGGAAGAAAGGAAGGAGCAGACCATGTTCCTCAAAGCCAGAGCAGAAGTGCATCTTTGGTGCTGAATGCATTATTTGGACACTTGGTGATCTCTTTGTGAGGTACTGGACACTCCCAATTGTGTCTGATCATTTTGCCATCTTTGCATTGGCCTCTAGGAGACTCAGAGCCTGGTTGGTGGCATGTTAAAACCTTGTTGCTGGCATTTAACTATATCTCATGTATTACCTTTATTTTCCTGTTCTCATTTTCTTGCTAATATTATCATTTATTTTGTTGGTG
>NW_023232292.1:0-1168 GCF_002007445.2 Ailuropoda melanoleuca
GGAGAGAAGGACATTGAACATGGACCCAAGGGAATGAGTTATCCATTCAAAAAGAGTAGATTTGGGTGGTCCCACATGGTGATCTCTGAGGCCCCAAAATGCACAGATACAGCCTAGAACCACAGAGCAGGCATGGGCACACAATGGGAAAGTAAGCTCTCTTGAGCTGGGAGGTAGGAAGACAATGAGTTCCAATGGCACCTACGGGAATTTTCCTGGGGCTTGGCCCTCTGACAAGAGTTGAGTTTCTTAGATCCATATTGCTTTAGTGGCTACTTTTTTGACAATTACAGACTATGTGCTCGATAACTACTTATTGACTGATTGATCTCTCCCTTGGCTAATGTTGCCAGGAATGAAACTGTTTGTGCAGTGTCTCGAGCACAGGGTTATGAACTGCTTGTCTCTCTACCTCTAAGGACCTAGAGCACTGCAAGTCCAGGCAGGGGCTCGGTGGTGGCCGAAACAACCAAAAGGCCGCTTCATAGGTGACTCTGGCCCCCCCCAAAAAAAGATGTGTCCACAGTCCAGATTCTCTAGAAAATTGCCAAGCCTCTGATTGACCTCTGTGCCAAGGACTTCATCTCATAATCAAGGGAAAATGAGGAGGTACGGTTGGTCAGAGAGAAGGATCTAGAGCAAGGACACCTCCCTCCTGACACCTCCCATCAGCAAATAAGACAAGACAGAGACAGACAGAATCTGCTCAAACATTTATGACATAAAAGAGGGAGGAGACAACTGGGGCAGGGGAGGGCGGGGGGAAGCCTATATTCTAGATGGACACTTTAACATTCTGCTAAGTCCAAAGCCCAGAGGAGCCAGATCATTAAAATCTTGTCTTCGGGCGCCAAGAATAGCTCAAGATTTATGCTCCACATTGGAGAGTCCTGCTCTGCCTGGATGCTGCCTCCGAGCAAGCAGGGCAATCTCACCAGGGCTTGGACCAGCTCCATTGCTGGGGTTCACCGGAAAAAGCATCCCAATTTATAAAGGGGCCAGATCAGCCCTAGCTAAGGAAATGGGACAGTCAAGGAAAAGTCCAAGCCAAATCAAACACCCTTTGTAAAAGGGTGTAGTCAGTACAAAACAAGGAGCCCCTAAGAATGCATTCATGAGACACGCAGATGCTAGGCCACGGGGTGTGGTGAAAACTCTAGCTGTGTGA
>NW_023232293.1:0-913 GCF_002007445.2 Ailuropoda melanoleuca
TTAAAAAAAAAAAAAAAAGAACACGGTGATAGGACCGGCTTCTGATTCTTCTCTGGCTACGATCTCATTTCTACTCAAGAATACACAGCATGATCTTTGTAGTCCCAGACTACGCCAGGGATGTTTACCCTTTTCCTTTGGGCTCCCAGCAACATAGTAAACAACCAATGGCTGTTATCAGTTTGCCTTTCAAAAATAAAATCTGGAATCTGATCATTTTAATGGGGCCAAAGATACTGAACATAATCCAGTACCTGCCACATGCATTTCTAGAAATGAGACCAGATAAGTAGATTTTTATCTTATTTTTTTCAAAGTGTGTTTATAAAGAAAGTTTTGTCAACAATTCAGTTCATACAAAACCTGATAAAGAATGAATTTCGTAGTAGGGAATGGAAATTGGCACAGCTTTGGAAAACAGTTTGGTAATATTTCAAAAATTAACCCAGCAACTCCACTTCTGAAAATTCATCTCTCACAGGTACCCGTGTTATGTGTGCAAAGATGTGTGTGTAAGGAAGGATACACACTGAAGAATCATGATCGCAGAATATGAGGATTATGTTGACTAAGGCCAACATAAATGCCTGTCAATAGGATAACAGTTAAATAAATTTTGCTTCATCCATGTAAGTGAAATCTATTCAACTTCTACCGAACATCGGCTGCTAGGATTTTCATTGGGATTTCATTGAATTTGTTGATTAATTTGGGCAGCAATGGCATTTTAACAGCTGGTGAGTTGTCTAATCTCTGAACACAAGATATCTCTAAATTTATTTGATACTTTAAAATTTCTCTCTGTTGTGTTTTGTCATCTTTCAGTAATAAAGTTCTTGCACAAACTTATCCAAAAACAAAGAGAAAGGACCGAGATTATTAAAATTATGAGTGAAAAGGGAGAGGTCACGAC
>NW_023232294.1:0-913 GCF_002007445.2 Ailuropoda melanoleuca
TTATTGATAGAAATGCTTCGTTCTTGTAAACTGCTAAAGACATTTGTAAAACTGAGGGAGACTTAAGTCTTACAGGATTGTGGTATCTATAGGTTAACTATTTCTTGTCCTTTAGGGCAGCCAGGAGTGCCTGAGGAATGTCACATACATCCCATGGTGGGGGGTGTTGCAGGGCATCAGTTTCTGCTTTGCCTTCAGCTTGCCTTCTGTTCCCTCATCATCCGGAACCCTTTTCATCTTGCAAAATTGAAATTCTGTACCCATTAAACAATTACTCCTCATTCTTTCCTCTCCCATCGCAACTACCTATGTCTTCTTGAGTGAGCTTTGGTAATTTCTATCTTTTAAGGAATTTGTACATTTCGATTAAGTTGTGGGATTTATTGGTATACATTTTTTAAAATATTCTATTCCTTTTCAGTAGGTAGCTGAGCACGGGGCTTGAACTCACAACCCTGAGATCAAGACCTGAGCAGAGAGCAAGAGTCTGATCCTTAACCGACTGAGCCACCCAGGCGCCCCTAAAAATATTCTTTTATCCTTTTCAGTTTCTGTAGAACTTGTAGTAATGTCACCTTTTGTTCCTGATATTCTAAGTGGTGTCTTCTCTCTTTTTTTTCTTGTAAGTCTTCATGTTTGTCAATTTTATTGATCTCAACTAACCAGCTTTTGGTTTCATTAATTTTCTCCATTGTTTTCCTGTTTTCTACTTCCATTGAGTTCCATTTTCATCTTTACTATTTCCTTTCATCGGCTTACCTTATGTTACCTTACCTCGTCTTTTCCCAGTTTCTTCTTTTTTTCTTTTCCTAGTTTCTTATGGTGGAAGCTGAGGTAATTGATTTTAGACCTTTCTTACTTATGATGAGGGAACAGAAGGCAAGCTGAGGACAAAGCAGAAACTGACACCCCC
>NW_023232296.1:0-913 GCF_002007445.2 Ailuropoda melanoleuca
TGCGTGGGGAAGAAGGAGTGTTTGCATGAAATTACAATAATCCTGAAATAATAAGGAAGGAAGTGATCAGTGAGGTCTTTCTTGTGAATGTCGCCCTCAGCATCCCCCCCCACTCCCTGAGCTGTGCCCTTTCCAGCCCACATTCCCTTTCCTCTGTCTTAGACTTCTGCTCAGCTGGCTGCATTTGGCAGATGGGGTGGGTGGAGCCCAGGTGGGCAGCTGTGGTTGCCCACAGTGCCGCCTGCTCTGGGGCTGGGAGGCTGGCATTGTATAGAGAAGTAGCGGCTCCTGGGGCTCTGGCCACAAGAGAGTGTGGTTGGCCTCCTCAGGGAGCTCACCAGGTACGTGAAGGGCAGCTCTGTCCTTGTTGATTTCAGATCCTCTTACTCCACTTCAGATTTCCACTTCCCTTCTGCCACAGAGATGTGATCAGAGGGAAGAATGTCAGATATTTATGTCTTAATATAAATTTGCCGCCTTACTTCAGCTCATAAGAGATTAACGTTTTCAGACATAGTTGTTATACTCCTTTGAAGTTTTTTAATTTTTTTCTCTCACCTTGTGAAAAGGATGTGAGGCAGCAGTGTGTGGATAGTTTTTCCAAATTTCTTTCTTTAGTTTTGAAAATAATATTAAGTCTACCTTTGAGACCTCTCTGGTCACCACAAACAGAAACTTTGCTGTCATCATTATATCCTCCATCTTTGTTATGGACAGAATTGTGTCCTCTCAAAATCCATATGTTTGAACCATAACTCAGTGTGGCTATATTTGGAGGTGGGGCATGTAAGGAAGTAATTAAGGCTAAATGAGGTCTAAAGGGTAGAGACCTGATCCAATAGGATTAGTGTCCTTATAAGAAAAGACACCAAAGAGCTCTTAATCACCCTCTCTCCCCCCCCGCCCCCCCCCC
>NW_023232297.1:0-913 GCF_002007445.2 Ailuropoda melanoleuca
TCTGTCATATTTAGGTCTTTCATCCATTTTAAGTCTATTTTTTGTGTGTGGTGTAAGAAAATGGTCTAGTTTCATTCTTCTGCATGTGGCTGTCCAATTCTCCCAACTCCATTTATTGAAGAGACTGTCTTTTTTCCATTGGATATTCTTTCCTTCTTTGTCAATGATTAATTGACCATAGAGTTGAGGGTCCATTTCTGGGTCCTGTATTCCTTTTTTTTTTTTAAGATTTTATTTATTTGACACACAGAGAGAGACGACACAGCCAGCGAGAGAGGAAATACAAGCAGTAGGAGTGGGAGAGGAAGAGGCAGGCTCCCAGCAAAGCAGGGAGCCCGATATGGGGCTCAATCCCAGGACCCTGGGATCATGACCTGAGCCAAAGTCAGATGCTTAATGACTGAGCCACCCAGGTGCCCTTGGGTTCTCTGTTCTGTACCATACTGTCTTGATGATTACAGCTTTGTAGTACAGCTTGAAATCTGGCATTGAGATGCTCCCAGTTTTGGTTTTCTTTTTCAACATTCCTTTGGCTATTTGGGGTCTTTCCTGGTTCCATACAAATTTTGGGATTATTTTTTCCAGCTCTGTGAAAAAAGTTGATGGTATTTTGATAAGGATTGCATTGAACTGTAGATTGCTCTAGATAGCATAGACATTTTAACAATATTTGTTCTTCCAACCCATGAGCAGGGAATGTTTTTCCATTTCTTTGTGTCTTCCTCAATTTCTTTCATGAGTGTTCTCTAGTTTTTTGAATACAGATCTTTTACCTCTTTGGTTAGGTTTATTCCTAGGTATCTTATGGTTTTGGGGGCAATTATAAATGGGATCTACTCCTTAATTTCTCTTTCTTCTGTCTCATTCTTAGTATATAGAAATGCAACTGATTTCTGTGCATTGATTTTATATC
>NW_023232298.1:0-913 GCF_002007445.2 Ailuropoda melanoleuca
GGCTCATAGTGGAGGAGCCTGATGTGGGGCTCGGTCCCATAACGCCGGGATCACGCCCTGAGCCGAAGGCATATGCCCAAATGCTGTGTCACCCAGGCGCCCCTACATTAGCTTTTAGTATGTGTACAGTTCTATGAATGTTAACACGTGTATAGATTCATGTAACCACCACCACTATCAGGATACAGAGTGGTTCCATCATCCCCCCCCCCGAAAACTTCCTCATACTTTATTTCTTTTGATTCCCCTTCCTCCCGACTTCTATCCCAGAGAGAAACAAACACCAAGGGTCAGACTTACGCTCCTTTTGTTGTTTTATTTTTCTCTGTCTCCTCCTGGAAAGTGTTATTTACTTTTGGCACTTAAAACTATCACGTTTGTATCTGCTAGCCTAACATATCCATGTCTGACCTCTCTTCTATACTCCAGAACAACGTCAATATTTACCTGCTGGCATACTCGGTATGTTTAAAGGTTTGTTTAACTTTGCCTCCTAAACCAGCTCTTCCATCAGATTTTTCTGTACTTTTGGTGATGCCATCCTCCTCCCTGCTTGCAACCCTGGAACACTTGGAGAGCCTTATAATAAACTCTCTTATCCCAGACCTGGAATCCTGCTACTCAGCTACAAATATTGGCTCCTGCCCCTTTGCTGCCGAGCTGGCTCCCATTCAGTAGTCTGAGTGGAGCATAGGTAATTGGAGTACTTAGAACACCATCGGGATTGGACGACTTCTCTGGTCAAAACCCTTTATGGCTTCCCATTGCGCTGAGGCTCTTTTGGGATTTTGTTTTTCATCCTTTGAGGCTCTGTAAGATCTGGCCTCTGCCTGCTCTCCAACCTTCTCTCATCTCTTTTTTGGTCCACCCTCCTTTCGGATGTCCCAATTACTCAGTCTTTCTTTCTTTTTTT
>NW_023232299.1:0-914 GCF_002007445.2 Ailuropoda melanoleuca
CAAATATTAATCAAGAGAAAGAAACTATTTTAAAAAAAATTCTGTAGTTGAAAATTATAGTAACTGAAATGAAAAATTCACTAGAGGATATACACAGCAGATTAGAATAAATAGAAAAAAAATACTGAACTCGGACATAGGTCAACTAAGGTTATCCAATTCAAGGAAAAGAAAGAAAAAAAATAAAGAAAAACGAAGAGCTTCAGAATTCTATGACTTATCATCAAGCATACTAACATATTCATAACTGGAGTTTCAAGACAGAAGTGAAAAATAAGCATAAATAATATTTGAATAAACAATAGTAAAAAAAAAACCTCTCTAAATTTCATAAAAAATATTTATCTGCCCATCCAACAATAACTGCAAGAAGGATAAACTAGAAAGATCCACATATAGACTCATCATAGCATTACTGAGAAAAGCCAAAAACAACAAGGATGCTGTAAGAAGCAAGAGAAAAGCCACCCATCACATCTGAGAAAATCTCAATAAAATTAGCAACTGACACTTCATCAGATAATAGATGCCAGATGGCAGTGGCGTGACATATTCAAAGAGCTGAAAGAAAATGAATGTCAACCAAGAATTCTGTATTCAGCAAAACTATCTTTTAAAATTGAAGGAGAAATTAAGACACACCCTAATAAACAAAAACTGGGAGATTTCATCACTAGCAGACCTATCCTACAGGAAATATTAAAATGAGTCCTTTAGGAATAGGGACTAGACACTAATTCATATCCATGAGAAATAAAGAGCACTAGTAAAATTCTTGCATAGGTAAATATAAGACATTATAAATGTATTTTCCTCTGTAATGCTTCACTTTCGTACAAATAATTGTAAAACTGTGTTGATGAACTTATATAAAAGTGTGCATTTATATGAAAATATGACAAAGAAGGGGAGTT
>NW_023232300.1:0-184 GCF_002007445.2 Ailuropoda melanoleuca
TCAGGCTTCTGCGACCACTTTCCCTCATGTTTCCCTATTCACAAAGGGTGATGATAGTGCTAAGATGGTCCCTTTACGGTGTTGATTCTGACGGATGTGTTTTGGGACTTTTCGTTCCATTGCCGCCAGCAGTTTTGACAGGATTTCCCCAGGAAGCAAGCATTTCGTTGGAAGCGGGTTTTGG
>NW_023232300.1:308-403 GCF_002007445.2 Ailuropoda melanoleuca
ACACACTCTGTTTCTTGTTTCTAAGGGCTGGATCCTCCCCAGGCCCCTACACCCAATGTGGAATCAGGGTCCCCAGTGAAAAGGCTGCTGTTCGC
>NW_023232300.1:641-767 GCF_002007445.2 Ailuropoda melanoleuca
TAGTGCTAAGACGGTCCCTGTACGGTGTTATTTGTGACGGAATTTTTTCTGCCTCTTCGTTCCATTGCCGCCAGCAGTTTTGACAAGATTTCCCCAGGGAGCAAGCATTTCGTTGGAAGCGGGTTT
>NW_023232301.1:0-914 GCF_002007445.2 Ailuropoda melanoleuca
TTTGTTGATTACTATGCTAAATAGTATGAAAGGATAAGAAAGTAAGCAGAAAACAATAGCTAAGAGACTAAAGAGGTGAGCCCAGCTCTCTTGAGTCTCACAGAGGTGGGTATTAAATTTTGGAATTCAGCATTTATCAGGGAAAAACATAGTAGTAAATATCTAAGGCTTTCAGTTGAAATCTCTGAAATGCAATGTCCCAGAAGTAGACATAGAAATAGAGTAATGAAATAGAACAGTTTTCATAAAAACTCAAACTTAGCTGTAAATAATCTCATCACCTGATTTCTCTGCCTCTCAGAAATCAAATTCTTTATGAAGCAAAATGACATCGAGTGCCTCAAAAAAATAATTTTAATAAATAATATCTGAATTTCAAACAAGTATTAACAGGCATGCCAGGAGACAGAAACAAATAATTGACAGCTTAGAGAAAAAGTGGCAGTGAAAATTGAAACAGAGATGATCATGATAATGAAGTTAACAGGTACAGATTTGGAAATAACTATGTATAATAAGTTCAGGAAAATAAATAAAAAGGAGAATTTACTGAAGAATTTTACTAAAGATTTGAAATCTATGAAAAATAATAAAATTCAAATTCTAAAGTTGGAAGACATTATAACTGAAATTAAGAACTAAAACTGATTTTGAGTTATATGAAAATAAAAAATATTAGAGAGAAGTATTACTGAATGGAAAGATAGAGTAGTAGAGAATGTGCAGCATAGGTACCAATATCAAAAGAGGACATGATGAGAGTCTTATAACTTATATAATGGGAATATAACTTATATAATGGGCATATAACTTATATAATGGGAATGAATGGCCAATAAATGAAAAAAAGAGGGTGGGAGAATTTTCAGGAGCTATCAGACAATAATTTTCCAAAATAATGGAAAGACATCAAT
>NW_023232302.1:0-914 GCF_002007445.2 Ailuropoda melanoleuca
TTTTGTTGTTGTCTCATTTATTTCTGGAGTATAAATGTCCATGACATCTTCACTACATTAGTCACAGCATTATCCCAAGTATCCAAAACACAGCTGGCTTATGGTACACCTAAAAAATATATTATCGGATTACAAAACATTTTTACTCCTCCATATGCCCATGAAATTTCTTGGAAAATGTTTGATAGACAGTGTTATGTTGAGCTTAAAAGTGGGAGCTCTAGAATCAGAGACTGGGGACAAATATGATACTAAGGAATTGTGTGACCTAAAGTAATTTACTTAAGCTTCATCTAAGCTGGTTATTTGTAAAATTATCATTATTTTGATTAGTGCATGTCTGTTAACTTTTAAGTGTTGCCAACAGTCTCTCAGTTGTATACTTTCTGTTTTCTTTATCAATATCCTAGAAGTTTTATTTTTGTGGATGAAGACAAAGTTCTGGCAAGGTGATGGCACAATTGACTTGTTACTCCCTCTGGCAAAACTGTCACAGCAGGGGGGGCAGATACCCCATTCACAGGCTTACATATCTCATTCTACTCTTGCCATATCTACTAGCTTGACAGATTCACTGCTACTGTTTGTTTCTCATTTTCTGCGACAAAATAGAATGGTAAGAACAAAATAGAAAGAAAAAAGTAGTACATCCTTGTCCATGAGAAGCCCTGTGAAAAGGCGAATTATGAAAGCAATTTTAGTATAACTGGAATTCTGCAGAGCCTAATTGCTTAAAAATAGGTTGTCTCTCAATCTGCTACTGAATTTACTATATTTTAGTAATCAGTTTGCTTTGGAATCCATTTCTAACCAATGAAATTCAGAAGAAAGTAGATTTTTAATGAAACATAAACTAGATAATTTTGGTTAAAATGGATAGTACTCAGGGTGCCTGGATTACTCAGTTGGCTAAG
>NW_023232303.1:0-1190 GCF_002007445.2 Ailuropoda melanoleuca
GCAAGTGCCTCTCACTACCACTGGAGGCAGTGTGGAGCTGCAGTGCAAGACACTGGAAAACCTGCAGTGCAGATTGCTGCCACTGGAGGCAGTGCAGGGAGACGCTGGAGGACCTGCCAGCGCGGCTCACTGCCACTGGATGCAGTGGTGAGCTGCAGCGCAGGAGACGCTAGAAGAATTGCCAGTGCAGCTTGCCACCACTGCATGCAGTGGGTAGCTGCAGTGTGAGAGATGCTAAGAGATGGGGCAGAGCAGCTTGCTGCCCCTGGACTAAGTGTTGACCTGCAATGCGAGGGATGCTGGCAGATGTGCCAGTGCAGCTTACCACCACTGGAAGAACTGGTGACCTGTAGTGCGAGAGGGGCTAGATGTGCCAGTGCAGCTCTATAACATGGAGGCAGTGCAGTGGGAGATTCTGGAGGACCTGCCCTTGCAGGTTGCCACCACGGGTGGCAGTTCTGAGTTGTAGTGTGAGACACTGGAAGATGTGCCTGTGCAGGTTGACTGGACTAGAGGCACTGCTGAGCTTCAGTGCAACACACCGGAAGAACTGCCAGTACAGATTGCCGCAACTGGAGACAGTGTAGAGCTGCAGTGCGAGATGCTGGATGATGTGCCCTTGCAGGTTCCCACCACTGGAGGGAGCGTGGAGCTGCGGCGTGGGACACTGGAAAACCTGCAGTGCAGCTTGCCGCCTTTGGAGGCAGTGCAGTGAGAGGGGCTGGAGAGCCCGCTAGTGCACCTCACCGCCACTAGAGGCAGTGTGGAGCTGCGGTGCAGAACTGGCCACCGTGCCAGTACATATTGCTGTCACTGGAGGCAGTGCAGTGGGAGATGCTGGAGGACCTGGGTCACCTGTGTACTCCTCGAAGGCCTTGGGTTGAGTGGCTGCGGTCACTCCATGAAGGAAGGCAATCTGCATTGCTAAGTCGACTGAGGTCAGAGAGCATCTCATCTCAAACTGTCCACTGAACATCCCATTGCAACAGATTGTCTAGGAAAGGATGAAAACTCAATTGACACTTTAATCCTTTAAGAAATAGGTCCAAACGTGGTGGATGCAACTTCATATGCGAAGAACAGTGAAAGGTATGCCTCCACTGGCCCCAGATCAGGTATCTTCTACATGGGGAGTGGTCCTGAGAGTGGCCGGTGCCACTTTGGCCAGGTCGAGCCAGGGACTGGGTAGT
>NW_023232304.1:0-914 GCF_002007445.2 Ailuropoda melanoleuca
AGGAGAGCACTCAGAACATTCTGATACACAAGCAAAACATTCTGAACCTTTGTTTGAGACAAAGTCTAACTCCTGGCTTCAGTGAATTCAGAATAGTCTTATTGTGTTGGTATCAATCATAGACCAAAGATAAGAGAATTTTTCCCTGGCTAACAGAAGTCAGAAAAGCAATCTTCATATTTCATAACTTTTCTAATAACAAAGATGAGGTCTAAGTGTTTTTAAAAAAGCCAGCCCTTTTCAACCTGCAAGGTCACCTTTCAGGATGAGCCCAGCCTAGTCCTCCCTGTACAGTGGCTACTAGAAAGCATCTCATGTTCCTCCTCCTTTCAGCTCTACCCACCAGCCTCTCACACTTTCTGCAGCCTTCTCCTCTTCAGGAACCATGTCTAGCAAATCCACCATGAGGAGCCAAAGCGTCAGCCACTGTGTCTTCAACGCCACACTTCAAGTCTATGAGTGGCCAGGTCTAGTTGTGGGCATGATTGCTCAGGTGCGCATTAGGGGAGAAAATGAGAGAGTAGTCACTTTCTAGCCTCCATGAACTGATAGTTCAATTCAAGAATCATTCATTTAGTGTGAAATGTTGGGTCAAGACAGGCTCTTTCAAAATTCTTTACTCATTGACTCAAGCATCTCTCCTCTTCCTCCTTTTAGATACAAAGGAGAAATCAATAAACATGAACAGCACAAAATGAATTCACTTGAAGATGGTGAGTTTATCAAGATTAGGTGTCTCAGTCCCTTTGTTGAAGGCTGGAAGAGTAAAAAGCAAGAGACAAAATTGGAGGGGAAAAAAAATATTTTAATGACATTGTACTCCTGAGCTTTGCCTTCAACCTCTTCCTAATTGTAAATCCCAAGGATATGAAGAGCATCACTGTTTTTTGCAAAACCAGGTGCTCAATGATCCT
>NW_023232305.1:0-914 GCF_002007445.2 Ailuropoda melanoleuca
TATAAGCCCCATGAGAGCAGAAGCCTACCTGTAGTGTTCACTATGAAACTTCTGGCACCCAGAATGATACCTAGCACACAGCGGGCATTCTCTCTCTGTGTGTGTGTAGATGAACTAAAGAACGGAAATAGTTCAGCAAGTTCAACACCTGCTTTCAAGCAAAATCTCATAGAGAACAAATGGTAGTGAGCTGGCATTGATGAGAGCAATATGAACAGTACAGCTAAGTAACTGACCTCAGGTAACACAGCTTAGAACTAATGGCACTGGAATTTGAACTCAGGCCTTGGGCTCTAAGCCACTGCCCTATCCTGCCCTTTGAGAGCAAGCTTGCTGAGTGAGGGCCGTGAGTGATGGCGGAGATGGATAAAAATGTTCAGAGCGAATAGTGACATCCGCAAAATGGCGGCATAGGCAGCACCAAGCTCCCATCGTCCAGCATGGACCTCAAAAACCTAGCACACAGCTTCAAAGCCAACCTTGTCGGGACTCTGGTAAACTGTCCAAAGCAACCAG
The DNA here is from genome assembly GCF_002007445.2 of Ailuropoda melanoleuca. Lineage (NCBI taxonomy): Eukaryota > Metazoa > Chordata > Mammalia > Carnivora > Ursidae > Ailuropoda > Ailuropoda melanoleuca. The sequence goes on from NW_023232305.1 coordinate 517, forward strand.
GTGAACGCTGGCTCAAGAGAAAATCAACTGAAAGGGGGTAGGAAAGTTTGGGGTGTTTTTTATCTGCTTATGTCCCATCCCCTGAGAAATGACCATGCCTTCGCCCTACAAGGGTACTCGTAACATTGTTACACACCAGCACCCTAATATTCAATGTGGGAGCAGAGGGAAACTCACAGAGTGGGAGCAGTGGGCGGGCCTTATTCCTTCAGTTTCTCTTTCTTGAGGACCTTGACCATCACCTTTGCTCCCCACGTCCAGGGAGCCTTAGTTTCTCTTTCATCATGCAGCTCTAAGCATCAGCAGGGACCCTTCCCTGCAGAGCAGCTGGGATCATGCTTAAACTACATCATGTGTCATCTTACCAATGGGTAAACTGAGGCAAAAGGTTCAGTGAC
>NW_023232306.1:0-914 GCF_002007445.2 Ailuropoda melanoleuca
AGAAAGAAAGAAAGAAAGAACAGATGAGTGGTTACCAGGGGTTAGGAATGGGCTGGGGAGAGGAAAGGATGATGGGAAGGAGGTATGTATGGTTATAAAAGAGCAATAGGAGAGATATTTATAGTTTGGGAACTATTCAGTATCTTGACTGCTATGGTGGATATATGAACCTACCTAGGATATAAAATTGTATAGAAGTAATTACAACACACACACACATACACACACACAATGAGTATCAGTAAAACTGGTGAAATTTGGATAAGATGGGTAGATTGTACAAATGTCAATACCCTGATTGTGATTTTGTACTATAGTTTTGCAAAATGTTATCATTTGATAAACTGGGCAAAGTAGACTCAGGATCTCTCTGTGTCATTTCTTAAAGCTGCAAGTGAATCAATTACCTCAACCAACATTTTAATAAAAAATTAATTGGAAAGGAAGATTCAGAGTGGAAAAAAGTAAGGACAAATGAGATTTTAGAAAAGGAAATGGTTAGTTTCACAAAGTGGTTAGATTTAGCCAATGTATTTTGAATACGGATTTGTTACTATTGAAGACTACAGAATCCATATATGACAGATATAAGACATAAAATAAGATATTTATTTCATTTGTGAATTAAAGATATATTTAAATAAATGGCTATCAAAAATAGAGGAGAATTAGTAAGTCTAGAATATATATTTTAATAATTTCAGTACTTACATGATTGAGCATTGTGTATCAAAAAAAGAGGTGACATTGCCAGGATGTATTAACAACTATATTAATAAACTCTTCAATAATGGAAACATATCATGTTTTATATTATAAATAATATTTTTAACATTATCAGGCACATAATAATCAAATTTTACCACAGGTTCGAGGTATCTTTTTCAAGAGCTTTTGCTTTATCAAAGAATATT
>NW_023232307.1:0-914 GCF_002007445.2 Ailuropoda melanoleuca
GACTGATGTGTAGATTAGCCATGCTTTTTAAAATCCACCGATTTTTGTAGATGGGTAACTTCTAAATCCAAAATTTTAATGGGCTTCCACCTAGTGTTAATAGTAGTACCACCGCTCTTCCTGCCTCTTGTGTCCAGGAGTGCTTAAAGATCCCATGGGTAAAGGAGACTGGAGTCTTTTAAAAACTCAAAACTAAAGGAGCCGGCCTTTACCTTCTCTCCAGCACATCAGCAAGAATTAATAACCTACTTTAGGGGGAATGAGCAGAAACATCATCCCAACTAGAATGGGAAAACCAAGCCCTTGGGACTCAGAGGACTTCAAAGCCAAGCCTGCTAAGCTGCATCAATTTAAGGAGGATTTAAATGCTTTAGCCTGTGTTCTCTGTGTCAGAAGTGAATCACATTGAGATGAGAAGGACGTCTAGCAACAACAGCAAGCGTCTCACATGAGGTCAGTTGGCATCGTCTAGACTAGATACTTGAAGTCTAAAGATAGCAACTGTGTCTCTGGAGTTAGCACAACTTTGAATTATTAAGAACAGGGATTCAAGATCAGGAAGAAGCCTTGCATTTAAAAACAGATGGGTTTCTCTTAATTTCTAGGGAAATTAGGAATGCCTAGATGCTGCTGCTGATAGAATTGACTTCTCCTATTAGCATACTACAAGGTTGATGCTGGGTCATTTGTGCTTTGTTGCTCTGTAAAATTCCAAATTCTTTAAGCGCTCTCAACAGTAAAAACCCAAGCAAACTGAAAAAGCTCCTTTGTCCACATCCTTCACCATCTTGCACCTCCCCTCTTCTGCTTTGCACCAAGCATTTTCTGATTAAAAGGCAGTCACCCATAAAAAGCAGGCAGAAGCCCAGCAAAGTTAATGTGTTCTTTCCCTTTATAAAGCAAGTGGAATGTCA
>NW_023232308.1:0-914 GCF_002007445.2 Ailuropoda melanoleuca
CTTGTGTTCCCTCTCTCTCTGGCTGTCTCTATCTCTGTAAAATAAATAAATAAAATCTTTAAAAAAAAAAAAAAAAGATCATTGACTTTGTTTCATTGCCAAATCCTTCAAGTTTGGGACAGGGCTATGGACTGGATTTTAGACTATTGCCTGTATAATTATTATAGGATTTGCTACTATAACCCTATTTAGATGGGCAATTTCTAGGTTACAAAATGCCCTACCCCTGACTTTTAGCACATCAGCTACCCAGGCAGTATAGATCTCCACCATTGACTTGGATGTCTTTAATATCACAGGGTAAATTATAGTATAAGTCCTGACAGATATTTTTTTTATTGTAATGCAAGTGCCTGATTTAAGCTTTGATTTCCAAGGCATCCATTTCAAAAAAGCAACTACTTCAAAGGCAGCTGTCTCAAATACGCACATTGCCACCCATATGAATAAAGTGCTAGGCCTCCTCCCCCAACCAAGGCTCTTTAGTTTTAGAAATTTTGGTTGACTTTAATAACTGACCATTTGGGTCACTTGTTTTTTCTTTTCTCTTGCCTTAAATTCCTGCTCTTATGTTGAAAGTTCACCAATTAAGATTGAGCCCACAAAAACCCTAGGTCTCCCTCTTTCAATCCCAATAAGCAGAACCCCAGGCCCATGCTCTCTTTCCCTGTCACTTTGCTATGTGTCCCCAGGTATGCTGTGTGACTGCCAGGTTTTTAAAGTAATAAACCTTTATTTTTTCAGTTTCCTAATGGGTGCTGCTGAAGAACGTCTTGCAGTCATGCTATGAACCAGAAGGTCTGGTTGAACCACAACATTGGTTACTGATAGGCTGAGACAGCACAAAGCACTGTACACTTAAAGCTATACATTTATGTCTATCATTTAGTTATAACACATGAATTTTAATATGT
>NW_023232309.1:0-914 GCF_002007445.2 Ailuropoda melanoleuca
CAACTAATGAATCATTGAACATTATATCAAAAACTAATGATGTACTATACTTTGGCTAATTGAATTTAAATTTAAAAAGGGGGGGTCACCTGGGTGGTTCAGTCAGTTAAGTTCTGCCTTCAGCTCAGGTCATGATCCCGGAGTCCCAGGATCAAGCCCCATGTCATGCTCCCTGCTCAACGGAGAGTCTGCCTTTCCCTCTCCCCTTCCTCCTGCTCCTTCTCTCTCTCTCACACACACACTCATGCTCTCTCTTTCTCAAATAAATAGATAAAATCTTTAAAAAAAAAGTTTACAAAAGACCAGGTGACATTTTGCATATTCAGGTGGAAGATTACTATTCCTCTAACATAGAAAAATGATTTTGTTCCTTCTTTATTAACAGGAAAAAATTATAACATAAATTACTTGACATTATTGAAATTATATCTCATTTTAAACCCCTCCAATGCTTATCTAATCATTAAAGAGTGACATAAAAGCATAATCCTAACCTTGAACTCATCTCCCCTTCTGAACTTGATCAAGTTTAACTCAGATAAATGAAGTGGGTGAAGATGAACCATATGTCTAGAGAGGATATATGTCTGCCAAAAGAAGCTAACAGCCCTTATCTGTCAGATCACAGTCTCCTTAGTGCAGACATGTATGAAACAAACATCTCTTCCCTGTAACGCAGCTAAGGAATTTCTGCTTTCTCTTGCTCTGTTTGCACTAATTTAAGGTAGAGAAAATACCTGGAAACAACAGGTCGGGCTAAAGGTGTGGCCTATGTTGTAAATAAACTCAACAAATTAAAATCTCATATGTCCCCAAGTGGGGGCTTTTATTTATTTATTAAAAATTTTATTTATTTATTTGACAGAGATAGAGACAGCCAGTGAGAGAGGGAACACAAGCCGGGGGAGTGGGAG
>NW_023232310.1:0-914 GCF_002007445.2 Ailuropoda melanoleuca
TTAGTCATTGCTCCTCTAGTAAGTTTTCTAGAATACAAACTTTATCATTATTTATAGTTGGCTTTTAGGAAAAAGAATACTGAGATTGTTTTAAGAAATTTTCAAACTCTTCTTTTCCAGGTAACAAAAATTGAGACCTATAACCATCCCTTAGTTGTAATATGCTAAGTCAGGTGTAGGTAAAACTGCAATAATTATTGACATAGGGAAATCAAGGAGAAAATAATGGAAAAATGATTTAGACACTTAAAATATATTTCCTTTTTGAAAATGGAATGCTTTATGAACTATGACATTGATGTGAGAGACAAAGTAACTCATTGATTGACTATTTTCTAAGGATAAAAATAATTAGGCACTTATAAAGATGGACAAAAAAAGGGGGTTTACTCATATTCATTCAGACATTGGCTATTTGTGAAAAATTCAGAAGTATATGCAAGTGTATACAATCTCAATTTTTGACTGAACAACTAGAGAGCAGATGTGATTTAATATGGACAAATGAATAATTATGCACACCAAGGGAAATAATTAGAATTACCTGCACATACATATAAATTAATCAGAACCTCTCTGGACGTAGAGCAGAGAAGCACTAAAAATGATTGAATGGAAGTATTTCTTGCAGTGATCCAGGGGTGCAAATGATATATTGAGCTTCACACATGCAGTAAGAATTTTACTACCTTTAATCCAAAATCAATACTTCTGCATTAAAGCATTCAAAGTTTTCAAAGACAGGTATAGTCCAAAGTAACTCAGCAACTAACAAATAAGTACTTATTTTTGATCAAATAATTAGTTGACTAATAAGATTTAATTAGTGATTCATTTAATTTTTTTTTATTTCCTTGGAGAGTTTAATATATAGCAGCAAAGGCAATATATACATACATATGACATTTAATTGT
>NW_023232311.1:0-914 GCF_002007445.2 Ailuropoda melanoleuca
AAAAAAACCCTTAAATGTTTAAAAATATTACTACCCCTCCAATTACAATTTGTGATATAAGGAGTTGATTGATGACTATCTTTATCGCATTTTACATGTCCTACCTTGAGTTATACAGATTATTAGCTCTTCTCAGCTTTCCAAATGTCACTTCTTGCTGCCAAGAGAGTAACCCTTGACCAGTCCTTCCTGACTCCGAGCTTGGTCATCTGTCTGGTGATCTTGCAGGACAAGAAAAATATTTTCACATTTGGATTCGGAAAAAGGATTTGAGCAGAACATAAACATGTTTTTAATAAATTTTGAGCAGCAGGCTGTCTGCTTAAAGAAAAAAATTTCTTTGTCAAAGGAAGAAAATATTATTGCCAAGGCATCGACTTCCTCAGAAAGGCATGTGTTGGCAGCTCTTTTTTTCCATGATGACATCACTCAGATTAGAATTATACCCCAAATGATTTTTTCCTTCCATTTGAATTATAAAATTAAATTTTAAAAAATTAAGTTACTGGCTTTTAAAAAATAAAGTCAAAATACAGAAGAGCTGTTAGGATACTCTAGTTTGACTGCTTAGTTTCATACCCTGACCTGGGTAGCTTTGCTGTATGGCCTTGGACAAGTTATGTAACTTCTCTGAGTCTCTGTTTTCTCATCCGAGAATGGCAGTGGTAATAGTTCTTGCCTCCCAGGGTTGCTATAAAAATTTAAAAAGTTAGCAGCATATAACAAAAGCTCAATAGATATTTTTGGTAGTAATTGTCATTTCTTGCTTAAGGTAGATAAGGAGAACAATCCTAGATTCAAACGAATATGCTGGACAATGTGTTTAAGATTACAGAACAAACATATTCAGTGTTGTGTCTTAGCACAGCGTACAGCTGGTAAACTGGGCTAATATGGAATCAGAATCACATCAC
>NW_023232312.1:0-155 GCF_002007445.2 Ailuropoda melanoleuca
ACAGCACGTGTTTTTACAGACTCCAGAAACTCTTTTATTTTTTATTTTTTTTTAAATTGAAAGTTTGTATTTTTAATACTTCTTTTCTTTTTTTTTAAGATTTTATTTATTTATTTGACAGAGATAGAGACAGCCAGCGAGAGAGGGAACACAAG
>NW_023232312.1:253-1176 GCF_002007445.2 Ailuropoda melanoleuca
GGATCACGCCCTGAGCTGAAGGCAGACGCTTAACGACTGAGCCACCCAGGCGCCCCATGTTTTTGTGCTTTTGTAAGTGGATTTTTTTACTTAATTTCATTTTTGGATCATTCACGGCAAGCGTATAGAAATTCTACTGGTTTTCCGCGTCAATCGTGTATCCGCGGCTTGCTGAACTTACTCCTTAGTTGTAACCGCTTTTTCGTGGACTTCTCAGCGCTCTGCGTCTCTGCGAGCCTGTGGTCTGTGAACAGAGTACTACGCTGATTGGAAGTGGGGAGTGGGGGGCATCCTTGTCTCATTCATGGTCTTGGGGGGACACACCCAGCTTCCCACCTGCAGGCAGGATGTCAGCTGTGGTTCTAGCAGGTGCCTTTCACAGGGTTCAAGAGGTTCCCCTCTATTCCTAGTTTCTTGAACGTTTTTATCACAAGAGGTATTGGATCTCATCAAATGCCTTTTCTGTGTTTACTGAGACGACCACATCATTTTACTCTTTATCCCGCGGATACAGACGTTGAACCAGCCTCGCACGTCTGGGATAGAACCCACTGGTCATGGTGTACGGTTGCTTTTCTTCGCTGCTGGGTTTGCTTTGCTGGTCCTTATGGATGTTTGTGTCCACATTTACAACTGGTACTGGACCACAGTTTTCTTTCTTGGGACGTCTGTGTCTGGCTTTGGGGTCCAGGTGGCACGGGCCTCATAAAATCAGCTGGGAACTGTTTCCCCCTTCTTATTTTTTAAAAGAGTTTCTGAATATCTGGTTTTAATTCTTTAACTTTTTGGTAGAATTCAGCCACAAAGCTGGGCTTTTCTTTATGGGTAGTTTTTGGATTATTAAATCAATCTCTTTCAACAGTTACAGACCTATTCAAATTGTCTATTTCTCGTTAAGTCTCAATACCTTGGGTCTGTCTAGG
>NW_023232313.1:0-914 GCF_002007445.2 Ailuropoda melanoleuca
TTTTTTTTGTTTGTATGTAAGCATGTATTTACAATGGATAAGCGTATAAAAAAATCTATATTTTATTAAAAACTTTCATAGAAGACTTAGGATGTGCCAAGACATACATAAGTGCCACGTTACGACAACAAGAGAGACATTATACCCTCAAGGATTCATCATGGGAAGACAGATGCAGAAACAGATTATAATACAAGGTTGAGATTCAATCAGAGATATGTACTTGCAGAGAACCTTGTACCAAAGTTTATAAAACACCGTTCCAGCCCAAAGAACTTAACAGTGGTTATAGGCACAAAAAGGAAATTCAAATCAACTTGGAAACAAAATTCAATATTAATTTCTCTAAAACTTGTAATTCATGGTAACTAAAGTTTACATGTCTTATGTGTTAAAATGGCTATAATCATCCATCGCAGAATCTCGGTATCTTTGCCCATGTGTGTATATACAGGTGTGCATGATGCAGAACAATCCAAACAAAAGACAGAAGAAAGTTAATATGTTTTGTCAAATGCTTCTACTCTCCAAGTTCCCAAATAATTGCCTGATAATAATTTGGGGCTCAACTAACCCCTTTGCGGAGTCTGCCAGCAGGCATCATGATGACCCACAGTTGTGTGAGGACCATTCGGCTCTCAGACCTGCTTACTCTCAGACACAAACCAGACACTTCACCATCTGCTTTGCCTCACACTGATCACTCACTTTTTACATTAGATAACATCCACAGAAACTATAAACAGATCATATATTACATGATAATTATCCTTCCTAAAAGATAACCAAAAGAATCCATTATTTCTCTTACTCCAGAAGTTTTGAAATTCAAAAGATGAGCAATATGTGTCCAACTAAGAAATAACTTGGAATATAAATCCTGAACATTCCCTTAAGAAATCTGGAAAAATTTA
>NW_023232314.1:0-2411 GCF_002007445.2 Ailuropoda melanoleuca
CTTCTCATTTCCCCCTCAAACGATAACAAGGGGAGTCTGTCTGAAAGTGACTAGGTTCCCAAAAGCAAAAGACCAATGTCTCACTCATAAAGGACAGAAAAGGAAAAATCATTCATATAAAGAATGCACAGTAAGTATGCTTGATTATAATTTAAGAATGACTAGTTGAAGCATATCATCAGATTTGATGTTTGCACATTCTACAGGAAAACCCATGCTGGAGTTATGATCCATCCTCTTTCAGGCAGAAATCAGCATGAAGAGATATCCCAGGAACATGAAACAGTCTTCTGGAAAAAGTCAGTCCTGCTTTTGATTAAAAGATTCTGTAGCTTAAGACATTTCTAGGATCATTTCCAGGAACACGTATATAATTTATAATTTACAGTGACTGACTACTCACTGCCAACAACAACTTTGTTTTCTACACCATTTTAATAAATGTAGGAGACAACAAACTTGAGNTAGGAGACAACAAACTTGAGGGGAAGGGCGGAGGGGAAGGGCCATCTTCCATTACCCACCAATGAAACTCAAATCCAGATATATCTGCATAAAACACATCTGAACCCAGGCTTACATATTTTAAACATGAACTGAGATCCTGAGTTTTGACTCTCTGTAATTATAGAAAATTAAAAGTCAATAAAAGATATAACTGGGCTTAGACTAGCAGTCCCCTTTCAAGCTTAATGATCCACTAAATTTTGTGGATGACTTCCTAGTTCAAGGCACTGTGCTTGGTACTAAGCAAGAAGACATAAGAAAATAAATGAGATATGCTCTGCTCCTCAGGGAATTCAGAAGCTGATGTATATATCTGACAGTAGGTGAGAAGGTGGTGCAGATATTACACAGAATTAAGCCCAACTGGCATCATAACAGAAGAATAAACAAAGCAGTTAAGTGCAGAGAACAGAACTCAGGGATCTTCAAAAAAAGCAAACCCAGAAGAGGGACTATTTGAAATAGGCTTTGAGGACAAGCAGCATTTCAGCTGGCAGAGAAGTACAGGAAGGACATAAGGCACGGGGACAACAAAGACCAATGGAACTATGGGAAAAGGAAAAAAAACAATGACATACTAGGGGTTTTTCAAGTTAGAGTAGTATTTATGTTGTAAGAACTTACAAAAAACAAAAGTTCGACTAGAATTACTGAACTTCAATTGCTATTTCAATTGCTATTCATTCCACACTTGATAAACAATCTCAGTATTTCATCCCACATGCAAATTTGCAAAGACCCTAGAAAAGAATGAAATAGGATGACAACAAAAATGGTCGGCTCTGGAGGACACCCTCAGTTAACAATGGGAGTGTCAAGTATCCCTCCTAGGAAGGAACCAGTTTAAATGGACACCTCACCCTAATCAATGCCTTGATCACCACATGAAATGCCTACTGCAAATCAGGAGCATTTGTTTTTCCTATTAGAAACCCTGGCTCTTACATTAAAGGAACAAGAGAACTATTGTTTCTTAGGTTCAGCGTTCAACATGAGTCAAAGCCAGCTAGCTAAATGGNCGTGAAAGTCAAAACCAGCTAGCTAAATGGTGTGCCCAGTTCTAGCCACTACAGAATATCAGAAACCACAGGGGACGTGCTAAATGTTAAAATGCTTAATATTTTCTTCCTAAGGAGAATACTTTTCACAACTGACACCGATCACAGTAACCTGTACTAGAGAATGCTCCATAAACACTTGTCGAATCAAAAACGAATCTGAGCAGGACCATCAAATGCATCGTGTTTTGCCACCTGCTATTACAATGTTAACCGTGTTACTTGGCATTGACTTATTATAATAAATGAATCATATGTATACATTGTCCAGTATTGTTTCACAGAATAACCAAAGAGGTATTGTGGTATACAGGAAAGAATCAGGGATTTGAAGCCAAAAGGCCAAGGCATAAGCGTGAAAAACCATTGCTAACACTACGGCTTTGGGTCACATTAAGCATTTTAGGCACAGTACCTGACTTCTATGAGCTTCCCACATCCCCATCTGTACAGTGAATCTGACAGCAAGAACTATACACACTCTTACTGCAACAGCTGAATGAGACTATCTGTCAAAGCACTCCATAGAACAAAAAGTTTGCAGAAAAGGAGACTACATGGACTGATTTCTGGATGACTTCCTACCCATGAGACGTCTTCCTCTCTCCCTTCTTCCACATGTCGGGTCTTTTAGGACATCGTGTACATCCCCAAGGCATATTCTCAATATCCCCCAGGTCCCCCACCATCACTGCAGTCCGAAGAACCAGCAGCTCCCAGCCAGATTTCCATCTCCCTGNTCCAGTATTGTTTCACAGAATAACCAAAGAGGTATTGTGGTATACAGGAAAGAATCAGGGATTTGAAGCCAAAAGGCCAAGGCATAAGCGTGAAAAACCATTGCTA
>NW_023232315.1:0-914 GCF_002007445.2 Ailuropoda melanoleuca
ACCATCTGTGTATGTCTAGGCGGGTCACATGTGTGGCGGGGAAGGGTCACTTGCCCCCCGTGGCAGGTCACGTGACACCTGCCGAACCAGAAGTGGAGCTGGGACACGTGTCTCCCACAGAACCGGAAGTGGGAGCAGGTCACTTGACACCCGCTGAACCGGAAGTGGCCCGTCCAGCACCATCTTGGATCCCAGCTCCTGCCATCTTGGCTCAGGGCTTAATGAGCCTAATGGAGATGACCTGCATAGGTCTTGGTGGGTCACGTGTGTGGCAGGGAAGGGTCACTTGCTCCCTGGGGTGGGTCACGTGACACCTGCTGAACCGGAAGTGGGGACGGGTCAACTGACTACTGCCGAACCCGAAGTGTGGGCGGTTCACGTGATACCCTCCGAACCAGAAGTGTTGCTGGGTCACGTGACTCCCGCCGAACCGGAAGTGGCCCGTCCAGCGCCATCTTGGATACCAGCGGGTGCCATATTGGCTCGGGGCTTAATGAGCTTAGTGGGGACCACCTGCATAGGTCTAAGCGGGTCACCTGTGTGGCGAGGAAGGGTCACTTTCCCCCCTTGGCGAGTCACATGACACCCGCCGAACCGGAAGTGGAGTCGGGACACGTGACACCCACCGGACCGGAAGTGGGGGCGGGTCACTTGACTCCCGCTGAAACGGAAGTGGCCCGTCTGGTGCCATCTTTGAACCCGGTGGGTGCCATCGTGGCTCGGGGCTTAATGAGCTTAACGGGGACCACCTGCGTTGGTCTAGGCGGATCACGTGTGTGGCAGGGAAGAATCACTTGCCCACCAGGGAGGTCACATGACACCTGCCGAACCGGAAGTGGGGACGGGTCAACTGACTTCTGCTGATCCCAAAATGTGGGCGGTTCACGTGACACCCTCCGATCTGGAAGTGTTGC
>NW_023232316.1:0-914 GCF_002007445.2 Ailuropoda melanoleuca
TAAACACAGCATTTCTAATTTCTTAAAACTTAGGCATAGTCAGCTATCCAACACAATTTGAGTAAAATATGGGAGAAAATCACTAGACACTAATGACCAAGACTCAAAGCACAGGCTGAAATAAATAGGAGTACTGACCATAAATGCACTAATAAACCCAAACTTATACTCAAAGAATTCTTAAATCAGGAAGCAAACAAAAGTAGATTACTTACGAAGCTGTACTATGTCTTTGAAATTCAGCTAAAGAGACAGATGAAGTTGAGGAAACCACCTCAGGGAAACTCCTTTCTCACCGTAACAACTCCCATGTCACTAATAAATTTGAAATCTGCTCTGCCCTCATTCACTTTCTCTTGCTGAGGACTTCAATACGCATCATTTTTGGGGTGTGTGTGTGCAAATACACGTGTAGGAATTACCCTAAGAGAGCCATCAAAATGCACGAAAAGATACACGTAAAGACCTTATTTATACCATGAGAAATTTAAATTTTCGTACATCTAGCTGAAGGAGTAATGTGACAAAAGTTATTAGTGGAGAAAATGTGATAAACTAAAACTTAACACCCAAACCATCTATCATGCACGAATATTACACATGACCTTAACATTTAACTAATTTAGACACATACACATAAATGTACATTGGCAAAAACGCGGAAGGAGATGCAGCTGTTTGTACAAAGATCCAGTGTTTCCCACAATAAACATAAGTTGCTTCTGTAATCTAGAATCAAATTAAATTATTTATTTACAAGTTTGTTTTCCCTTTCTTCTGCTTCAATCCAGACACAGCTCCTTCCTTAAGTTCCCTTTGATGTGAGTTTTGGATCTTGGTGGGTCCCCTTCATGTAAATTCCAAGTTGAAACAACTTCACGTGTACTTGATTTTTCAGAGAAACATTTTGACCA
>NW_023232317.1:0-914 GCF_002007445.2 Ailuropoda melanoleuca
CCATGTCTTTAATTTTTGTATCACCAGCATCTAGCACAGAGCCTGGCACATAGTAAGCATTCATTACTGTTCCTAAATGAGTGAATTACCATCTTTGGTGGCCAGTAAGCACCATGTTGACAGGTATTTATACCATCTTTGGCAAAGGAGCCAGGGAAAGCATCTTCCCCATGGAGAGAGTTCTCTAAAAGCCTTAGCAAAGCTTTTCTGTGCAACCTGGAATAGATGGATTGCTGAAACTACAGTCTGCAGAAACTGCAAGGGTAATTTTAGGTCATCAAGATGTCATTTCCCTAAATGGAATAACTAGTCTCTTGCTGGTTGGAAATCAAGTGTATTCTTGTCAGAGAGCTTTCGGCGCGGATACTAGTGATGGCCTTGCTGGTTTGAACTGAAGCTTTTAGCCCTCATTCTATAAGCATTAGATTTGGATCCAAATTTAAAATGGAAAATGCTATTTAAAAATATCTGATAGCCCATTAAAGTTCATGGTTCTGTCATCTTACCATCTCCTCTCAAAAGGAAGTGCTGGGCTGTGCTCCTCTCTGCTGGAAGCAGCTTTTACAGTGACACAGCACACAAAAGCTGATTGTCTCTTCTTGAAGGGGTACGATCTTCCCATCTCTGGATAGGTCACTTTTTAGAAAGCATTGTTCCAATTCAGCTAATTTCAGTCTGATCATTTTCTTCCGTACAGCCTTCTATACTAGCATCCATTTTGCAACTCTAAATCCCATTCTTATTTTTCTTAGGTTTCATCTCTCATAAAGTTTTTTTTTTCTTTTTGCCTTTCCCAACCAATACTAATGTAGTCCTATACCCACATACATATATTTGAATATATATTTGTGTGTCTATAAATATATATATATAATATATATATATAATGTATATATATATATAGTAAGGATTTT
>NW_023232318.1:0-914 GCF_002007445.2 Ailuropoda melanoleuca
AAAAAAAAAAACCCAGACACAGTAGGCCATATACTGCATGATTTCCTTATATGAAATTTTCACAATAGATAAGTCCATTGAGACAGAAGGTTGATGAGTGGTTGTCAAGAAATTAGGAAAAGGGGTATTGAAGCTAACTGCTAATAGGTACAAGAGGGTTTTTTTGGGGAAAGTTGGGTTATGGAGATGTCTTAGAATTAGACAGATGTGATAGTTTCACAGCACAATGCCAATGCTAAAAATCACTGAAGTGTATGCTTTAAAATGGTATATAAAAAAAAGCCATACTAAATAACAGCAAACACATATGATTTTACATATGGCTTTACCATATAGTCAAGAAATAATTACCTCAAATTATGTATATAAAAATTTGTTCATATAAAATGTTAAGCACTGTTGTACTCTCCACTAATTTCATGAGTCATGTATGACTTTGAACTCTGATACAGAGAAATACTGCAAAAAATGTAATCATTATGGGTTGACATTATTTATGAAAATAGGTGAAATAATATTAGCAAGTCAAGTATTACAATGTAATCCAAATACCCCTTTCTCTCTCTGTTTGCATGCACTGAATTATGTATATACATATATAGGTACATGACAGTTTATATAACATTGTAATCATGCTGGATTCATCTCAGGAATGTAAGAGTGGGTTAACAGAAGAAAACCAATAAATGTATCACATTGACTAGATTAAGGTGAAAAATATCTGCAATAAAATACATAAAATATGGCATGATTTATATAAAAAACATTGGAAGCATATTTACAGTTATATAGATTTTATATTTCAACTATGATTTATAGTTACCTAGCCATATCTATCTATATATATTAATATATATTGATTTGTATCAATTCCATTACCTATATATTATCTATCATCTATCTATCTATCTATC
>NW_023232319.1:0-914 GCF_002007445.2 Ailuropoda melanoleuca
CAATCACTATCACACTTCAAACAATCCATTAGAAATTACTCTTAGATATAACCGTGTAATTTGGCACAGGATAGAGTCTCAAGACCTGGGCTCAAATTTATGTTGTTCCAACTTCATAGCTAAATAAATGTATGAACCTTAATCTCTTATCTGTAAAATAGACAAACTAACAAGGTGACCTGACTTCATGGGGTGGCCTAAGGAGAAAATGTGTAGAGAAACAGTTGCATACCCTAAAAACAAAACAATGTTGCAGCAATTCCTTGTGAATAAATGTCTATGAAAACAAGGATTGAAAAAGTCCAGGTTAGGAAAATGTCTCGGTACACAGAAAGACAAGTGCTGTAGGGTACCACTTACATGAAGGGCCTAAAATAGTCCAACTCATAAAATCAAGGGCTGGAGGGGAGTTACTAGGGGCTTGGGGCAGGGGAGGAGATGTGATGTTATTAATCAACTGTCATAAAGTTTTATTTAAGTAAGATGAATAAGCCCTAGGGATCAGATACACAGCATTGAGCCTCTAGTCCACAGTAATGTGGTCTTATAATTGGCTAAGAGGAGAGATCTCATGAGAAGTGTTTTATCACAATAAAATAAAAATTCTCCCAAAGAAAGGCAGGAGGGAGAAAATGTCTCAGTAAAAAAAAATCTATGTTACTATCACAAACACTATATTCAGAAGGCGGGTAATATGATATTTCAGAAATACACCTTACAGTAAAAGAATCATTTGTTTTAGAAAAACGCAATCCGTCCAGCCTAAAGTTGGATGACACATTGTTTTGGCTTCGGAGCTGCATCTGCAAACCTGAAGCTCCAAGGTTGTAACACGAGTAACAAAATGTTGTTGCAGAACAACTATTCAAGAGGGGCATACAAAATGTGCCAGGCATGCACAGGGTCTGAACACA
>NW_023232320.1:0-914 GCF_002007445.2 Ailuropoda melanoleuca
TGTGTGTGCGTGTGCAGTTTCCTGAAAACAAGTTCGCACATTTCAGTCACATTTCCTCTGAATCCACCCTGGTCCCTATGTCACAGATGAAGAAACCGAGGTCCACAGTGAGTCCAGTCCATTCCGGGGCAGAAGTCCCACCTCTCAGCTCCTACCCAGGGCCAAGCCCGGTCCTTTCTGAGATGCCCAGTGAGTCCACAGCCACCCCCTGTTACCGGGAGGGGAGGCAGACCTCTTTGGTCTGCCCTAGAAACCTGCATTTGGTCTGTGCCCCAAAGGCGGGCCATGTGCTGACCACATCACACAGGCTGTACCGCCCCTGGGGCCCCGTGCAGCAGCAAGAGCAGTGGCTCCGGTTGGCCTCGGGGCCGGGGAGAACCTTACCAGGAGGCCATGATCTCATGAAAGCCCTGAGAAGCGGGCCCCGGTCCCAACACTATCCATGTAACTCAGCCCTCACCCAGCAAGAACAAGCATTGCAGAGGACCCACAGCAGCGGGACCCATGGCCCAACCTGGGGATGGTCTGGGGGTGGGGCAGGAGCCGGAGCTGCAGAATGATGAGTCAAAGGACTGAACAAGGAATCAAGCAGGAAGGGCACGCGCAGACGGAACTGCAGCCATGCGACGTTGGAGCAGAGGCTCACGCACGTCACAGGAGGCCCACAGGCCGAGAACCCCCGGACCAAGTGCATGAATATTTCAACAGGTCTTCACAGGGGCAGCTCTGGTTACCTGAGCCCGAGCACCTGCTCGCTGGAGTGGCTGATTCATGACCAACGAGCCCCAGAGGGCTGCCCTAGCCCCACACACCTGCTGGCTCCTGGCTGCAGAATCTGAAACCTGAACCCCAGCCATGCCCTGGGCCAGTATCTTTAGCCTCTGGGAGCCCATTTCCGGGGGCATGGGATGGGG
>NW_023232321.1:0-914 GCF_002007445.2 Ailuropoda melanoleuca
AGCTTATAAAATGTGGTCACTTTTTCAAACAACAATAATTTTTAATAATCTATCTTATAGTTCTACATCATTTATATTAACCAAAGCTATGTATTAACAGTGTTCACTGCATTATGTAAGACACTATAAATTTAGAAAAATCTCTATTTTCTCTTATTTTCATTCAGAGTAGTATTCTTTAAATATTTTGATTATCTTTTCACTATTAGTATTGTCTCTCCTTGGGACTCTATACTCCTTACCTACTTACTTAATTCCATTTTTTTCACCTCTCTTTCATCTCTCTATGTTAATTTTGTAATTTCAAACTTGGTCGTTTCTAACTAAGAGGGATATTTTTTCCCAGCTTGTTAAACATTCTGATCACCTGTTAACTAGCTCAGGCCTCCGTCTTCACAAATATCACGTTTATCATTCTCTTAGTATCTTAATTGATCCAAATTAAACTGAGATGTACACTCTGCATTTCCAATGACTGCACCTATGTCATTCCAGAGTATCAGACCATGTCTTCCCTTTTAAAGTATAATTCCTCCTTTGCACAGTGGACTCCTCTGGTAAATAACATTTTAAACTTGGAGGTTTCACAAATTTAACTCCATAGGAGCCAATCTTTTTTGAAGCACCGATACCACTATTACCTAAAATATACTTTTAAAAGTTTTTAGTCCCTCAGTAAATTTAAATACAAATACATGTATTTTTCTTTTCATAATATAAACAAACTACAAGTATTTATTAAGCATTTATGCGCTCTTAACTGTACATGGAATCCACAAGAGACACAGAAGTTTTGATAGACCTCATCTCAAAAGCCAGTGCTGAAGAAAGAGAGAAAGAGAGAGAGTGGGAAGGGGGGGAGAGAGGAAAGAAGGAAGGAAGGAAGGAAGGAAGGAAGGAAGGAAGGAAGGAAG
>NW_023232322.1:0-914 GCF_002007445.2 Ailuropoda melanoleuca
AAAAAAAAAAAAACAAAAAGAAAGAGAGAGAGAGAACCTCATCTCTAGAATGAGAGAAAAGACATCACTGATTTTCTATTCTGATTCCCTTTTAAGTTATAGCACTTGGAATTCCCAGCCACCAGCATAAAGTAAGAAAATCAATTTGTCTCTACTGAGGATACTGATTTATGGAGGTTCACAAATGAAGTAAACTCAGAAAGCATTCACTATGGTACCTGCACAATGTTGAGGGTTGTTTTCCCCAGTATCAAAAGCTTGAATTCACTATTCTTCAGGCTATAAGACAAATTAGTGCTCCCACAATCGCAAGAGCTCATGTTTTTAAATATCCTGTCAACATTTAAACTGAGTCATTTATTTTTCTAGACATCAGATTTTAGCTGAGCTATTGATCACTATGAATTTTTGTGTGGTAAGTATGAATTGTGCTGCAACATTCACCATGTCAGATAGGTCCCAATTTTTTATTATTTCCAGCCAAATCAAAGCTAGATTTTAGCTGCCAATCATCATAGTTGACAAAGGCAGTATCCATCCTTTTTCAAAACTCACTCCCCACTATTGGTCAGACAAGGACACTTAAGTTTACAAAGTTCAGTAAAATGAAGCCCTGCCCTCCATCGCCATCCCTGAGCCTTCATGTTTGTCACTGGAGCCAATGACCTTGGCTCAGGTTTGAGGTACTTAGAAGAGGGCGAATCTGCATTCTCCCAGTCAGTTCCAGATCGTGCCATGGATGTTTCCAGAGGCCCCTGAATTATGGTTCTGTCTCCTCAGGGACCCACCATGTTCAAGACTGTCACACCAGGAGTGCTTCACCAATTCCAAGAACCCATTCTCAAAACTTCAGAAGGGTTTTCCCGTCCCTCTTCAGGTACTCCATCCTTACAAATTACAGCTGTTTGTGAAAG
>NW_023232323.1:0-914 GCF_002007445.2 Ailuropoda melanoleuca
GCTGCTTTGTGCTTCTTGTACCAAGGAAAACACTTTTCACAGTCTTCTGGTTTCGAAATGAGATGGCCTTCTCATGTTGGTCTGTTATTTTTAATTTATTGAGTTGTAAGCATAAAGGTCTAGGCACCAGCAATTCTGGGAAGCAGATGGGCTCAGTCTGATCACCGAAGGCCTCAAACAAGCAGGAGGAAGTCGACACCAATTTCTAATACCCCCTGCAGCCCTAGCGCTCCTGTAATTAAGGTGCTGGATTTATCGACGCTCCTTTTTTAAAAGGACAGCTTTATTGAGATATAATTCACATACCATGCAAGTCACCCTTTCGAAGCGGACACTTCAGCGGTTTTTCAGTATGTTCACAGAAATTGTGCAACTTTCACAACCATCTACTTTTAAAACAGTTTCATCACCTCAAATGAAAGAAATGCCATACCTATTAGCAGCTGCTTCTCCCCAGTCCCCGGCAACCACTAACCTATCTTCTGTCTCTGGGCACTCGCCTATTCTGGCCTTTTCATAGGAGTGGAATCGCACAGTATCTGTCCTTTCGTGACTGGTCCTGAAACTCCTTTCCCATGTCCCCTCCGTGCCCTGCTCCCGCTCTCCTTTCCTTGTCCCGTGCATGCCTTCAGGTTCTCCCCTAGGTCTTTCCCTCCGTCCGCTCTCCACCAAATGTCTGCAGAACCTCATCCCCTCAATCCAAAGGCTTGGATTCCTCAGCTGAAGGCTCAGAGCTTGATCTCCAGCCTCGATCTCTGCGCCGGGCTCTCAGTCCCCATATCCACTGGCTCCTCCACATCTCTCTGTGAATTTCTTACAGAGAATTAAAGTTAAGGGTATCGTCTCCTGCCATCCCTCAAAGCTGCCTCCTTCAGTGTTGTTCTCACTTACCCGGCTCTCAGGGCCAGAAACTC
>NW_023232324.1:0-154 GCF_002007445.2 Ailuropoda melanoleuca
TGGTGGTGGTGATGATGATGGTGGTGATGGTGCTGATGGTGGTAGTGATGGTGGTGATGGTGGTGGTGATGGTGGTGGTTGGTGGTGGTGATGATGATGGTGGTGATGGTGATGATGATGGTAGTGATGGTGGTGATGGTGGTGGTGATGGTGG
>NW_023232324.1:649-4247 GCF_002007445.2 Ailuropoda melanoleuca
TGGTGGTGGTGATGATGGTGGTAGTGATGGTGGTGATGGTGGTAGTGATGGTGGTGGTGATGGTGGTGATGGTGCTGATGGTGGTAGTGATGGCGGTGATGGTGGTGGTGATGATGATGGTGGTGATGGTGCTGATGGTGGTAGTGATGGCGGTGATGGTGGTGGTGATGATGATGGTGGTGATGGTGGTGATAATGGTAGTGATGGTGGTGATGGTGGTGGTGATGATGGTAGTGATGGTGGTGATAATGGTAGTGATGGTGGTGATGGTGGTGGTGATGGTGGTGATGGTGGTGGTGATGGTGGTGATGGTGGTAGTGATGGGGTGATGGTGGTGGTGATGATGATGGTGGTGATGGTGCTGATGGTGGTAGTGATGGCGGTGATGGTGGTGGTGATGATGATGATGGTGATGGTGGTGATAATGGTAGTGATGGTGATGATGAGGGTGGTGATGGTGGTGATGGTGGTGATGGAGGTGGTGATGATGATGGTGGTGATGGTGCTGATGGTGGTAGTGATGGCAGTGATGGTGATGGTGGTGATGGCGGTGATGGTGGTGGTGATGATGATGGTGGTGATGGTGGTGATAATGGTAGTGATGGTGGTGATGGTGGTGATAATGGTAGTGATGGTGGTGATGGTGATGGTGATGATGGTGATGATGATGGTGGTGATAATGGTGGTGATGGTGGTGACAGCAGTGGTGATGATTGGTGAATATAGGCAACAATGTTTGGGTGATACTGAGAACGAAACTTCTTTGCTGACTTCACACTATTGCCATTAGATTAAATGGGATGCTGGGTTTTTAACAACTTGGTGGAGCACACAAGTCAAGAGACTGTTTATGAAATGGGAGCCGGTCGTTTCTGGAAGGCCGTGGGTGAACACCAGTGCCTGGAGGGCAATGAACAACCAATGTTTGAGGCCAGGCTGCAGGGGAGAGCAGGCCACATGCACTGGTGGCATTTTCCACTACAGACTGAGGGTTGAGGTTCTGAGGAGGCCCTGCAGGGCCACCAACCCCGAGGGGCATAGCAGAGTATGTGCTGAGTACGTGTGGGGGGTGAAGGCCTTTGCTGAGCGAGTTTTGTGGAGGCCACTGGGGTGGGGTGCTGTCATAGGGGACTGGCTGGCCTGCATTTGCAGACTTGGTTGGGACTGACAGTGTGGCTGTGCCAGGAGGCGGGTGTGGATGGGGCCCCGGGACAGCAGGGTATAGGGGAGGGAGGTGAGAGGCCACAGGAGGAATGGGGGCCTTGGGAGGGGAAGGAGAGGGGAGGTAGGCAGAAGCCGGGGGCCTGGAGGCCAGGGGCTTTCAGCAACGTACTGGGTATATTTGTTTCTCGCTCGCCACAAGGAATACCCCAAGCTGGGTGGGTTAAAAGAACATTTTGTCTGGAGGCCTGATGTCCGCCCCAAGGTGCGGGCAGGGCTGCAGTCCCTCTGGAGGCCCTGGGAACTGTCCTTCCTGCCCGCTTCTAGCTCCTGGCCACCCTCACTGCTCCTTCCAGGCTCCGCCTGGGCCTTCTGGCCGCTTCCTGTGTGTGCTGCTCCTTTCCTTCTTCTAATCGCACTTGTCATCCTATTAAGGGCCCACCCACCGCCAGCATGAGCTCATCGGAACTAATCACATTTGCGAAGACCCTCCACGCACAAGTCAGCCGCACTCTCGGGCTGGGCAGAGAGAGATCTTGGAGGGACACTTGCTGCCGCACAGACTGCATCCATGCCAGGGAGCCTGGCGGTCAGTTGCTGTTGACCTTTTAGAGGCCACTGCCCTCCTACGCACGCCTGCCTGGGCCTGCACTCTCCGGAGTGTTCTCTGGCCTGGCCTTGAACCGCACTGAGAGCCCGCCTCTGCGAGGAGCTGGTGGCCTCTTCGATCCCCGGGGTCCTGCCTGCTGCCTCTGGTTTCCGAGGGGGACTACACGCAGCCTGGCGTCGGATACCGTGTCTAACCGGCTGAGATTGACCTGTTTGGGGCTCACTGCAGCTGAGCGATTTGATCTGAGCCCCAGACAGCAGTCGGGGCAGTAATTGGATGTTATGAGATCGGAGGGCCCCTCTCTGAGGAGGGGGTGGCTCAGTGGCCGCCAGGCAGGTGGGGGAGGGGGCTGCTTCTGGCAGGCGGGGGTGGGGCAGCTACTGTCCGCTGGAGATAAGGCCCTCATCCTCGGTCCCCTAATCCCCTGGCCGGGGTCATGGACAGAGCCGGAGGCAAGCCGGAATGAGCATGGTGCTGTCCGGCCGTTACCTGAGCCGGCGGCCCTGCGGGCGCTGTACAATTAGTTTTAAATATCAATTTCATGGCTGCTCGGGGCGGAGAGAAATAGGCAGGTGATGCCCACTGCAAACTGTGTGTTTCTTGCTGGCTTGAACTTTGTACGGAAAGGAGGAAGCGGTCAGGGATGCGTCCAGCTGAGCGGATGCCAGCCTACCGCCCGGACCCTTCCAAGATGTGCACCAAGGTCCTGCGGTCCCATCCTGGGCTCGCCCCCCGTGATCACAGTGCAGTCAGCCCCTCCCTCCTATCCCTGCTTGGGACTCCTGTACCTTGTCCATGCCAGTCTCTCCTGCTCCTTCTCAGGTTGACTGAGAAGTCCCCTCCTCCAGGAAGCCCTCAGGAGAGCTCCTTCTCAGACCATTGGCCTGTTTCTGCCCGGGGCTCCAGGCCAGGGCTTCCACCTCCTTTCAGAGACTGGGTCTGCCTATGTCCCACCTGTCCCTCAGGCCCCCAGGTCCCTCTCCCAAGCCCCTCCTGTACTGGAAGCAGCTCTAGCCAGCGAGGTCTTGATGCTGAGAAGCTGGAGGGGGTGTGGTGGTGTCTGGGAGGGTTTGCAGAATGGGATGAGGAACTGGCCTGGATCAGTGCTGGGGTGGGTAGAGCTCAGCAGGGGCCCTGGGAAGGGGCCTGCCCCCAAAACAGATGCAGGACCCTGAGGGTCAGTGATGGGGGTGGTACCAGAAGTGGTGGGGTTGAGGAGGGGTACCCTGAGGCGGTCTTTCACCCTGACCTTTAGATGAGGGCAAAGCCAGCTTGGGGGAGAGGTGGGAAAGTAGCACTCTTGGGGGGGGCAGAGACAGGGGTCAGGGAAAGCCTGCCCATCGTGCCCCTCCCCCAGGTCTCTGACCCCCCCCTTGACCAGGCCCCCAGCCCACCATCCCCCGGCTGGCGTGGTCCTGGGCCTGGACCGAGGCTGCTGAGCGCACCACCAGCTCCCCACAGCGCGCGCGCCCCGTGGCCTCGCAGGCGCTGGAGAAACGTCTGCCGGGTGGGGGCCCCTCCAGCGGCTGCACAGCCTAGGGCGCGTTCCTGCGCTCTGCATTCCGTCACCGTGACCGGGCCGCCGCCAGGTAGCCGCGCGGGGAGCGAGCTCGAAGCGCCCTGACGCACGGGGGCCCCCCCAGGCGCGGGCCGGATGTCACCGCGCACCGAGGGCCCGGCGGGGGCGACCGCCGTCCGCGCGCTCTCACCCGGCGGCGCCGCAGCGCGGGCAATTTATCTCCGTCTCCCCTCTCTTAAAACACTTTTATCAAAATTGGCGGTCACACCGCGCTGAACCGTGGTGGCCTCAATCTTAAACGCTGCGCT
>NW_023232325.1:0-5562 GCF_002007445.2 Ailuropoda melanoleuca
GGGTCCCGGGGCTGATTTGGGGCAGCATCGCCACCATCCTGCCTGCCAGGATGTGCACACCCCAGCAGGAGGCCTGCTGGCGTCCAGCGTCTCTCCACAGCTGGTGTTGGGCTAGGAGGTTCCCTCTCGTGAGAGGCTAGCTTGCGTATGGGGACACTGAGCAGTGTCCCTGCCCTCTGCCCACTCATCGCCAGGAGCACCCCTATTTTGGAGACACAGACCTGTCTCCAGATGTTGCCAAATGTCCCAGGAGCAGAAACCCAAGCCCCCATGTGGGAACAACTGGTATAACCAAAGAGCATGAGGCCTACAAGCAGGTGGACTCGGGATCCTCAGAAGCCCACCTTCTCCCCTGGGCAAGCACGGTGTCCCCTTGCAGCACCTCCCTGCACCCTGTGTCCTGCCTTCTTCACCCTCCCCATCTCCACGCTCAGCGGAGACCTTCCTACGAGAGTCTGCACACGTCCTAGGAGATGGGCATGGTAACCTTACCACGTGCTCTCCAGACTTGGAATCGTGAAGTTGGTGAAACAACTTCCCTGTCCACAATGATGGCTCCTAAACTCATCGAAATGAGTGTCTCACTTATAATAATAAGTATTTTATCATGTCCCCTTGACTATTCTAAAGTGAACTTAGTATTATGACACACACTATTTGAAATATGTATGTATCCAAACGTTAATATAACAGAAATAAAAAGAAGATAACTTTTAACAGAAAACATGAACTCTAATACTAAAATAAGCA
Source organism: Ailuropoda melanoleuca (assembly GCF_002007445.2). NCBI lineage: Eukaryota > Metazoa > Chordata > Mammalia > Carnivora > Ursidae > Ailuropoda > Ailuropoda melanoleuca. The sequence goes on from NW_023232325.1 coordinate 751, forward strand.
CAATGGCAAATGTGTACAGATTGAAGTACTCAGAAGCTTGTTTCTGGCTGGTGATTCACCATAATTTGGGGCTACCGATTAGACGGATGGGGGCATTTATAGAGGCTACTGGGTTAACCCACCTGCTGGGATTTTTGGAAATGGTAAAAAATTCTTGGTAAAACATCAAACCAAAATTCTCCCTTCCCTTTATTTACATGGTTAGCTGCATTTTGGAAAAATTCGTTGTTCGTTAAAACTTTGCAAACACACACACACACACACACACACACACACACATCCTTTGCTTTACATATAAACTGGAGTTAGAGTTGAGGCTCAAGTAACTGTAGACCGGAAAACGGACTTTCAAAAATACGGACATGAGCCAATTCTTCATTGGATGGGATTGCTTCGTGCTTTCCCGAAAACTAGCCTTGCTGGCCCCTGGGTTGCCGGTAATGCTTCCCAGGTGTGTGACAGTCACAACTGTCCCATATTTCTGCGATGGCCCCTGGAGGCTGCCCCCACTTAGAGCTGTTGTCCTTTACTGTAAAAATCTGGGTGCGGAAACCCAGCTCTCCTGCTCTGTAGTCTAGCCCCAGTGACGAATGCACTTGGTATGTATTTAAAACAAAACACTTGTTGAATGAACGAAGAAGACATTTCCCTGCAGGAGACACGATGCTGGATGCTATTTTTCTTCCTTGATTTAAACACCTGAAAGAGAATATTATGACAGAAGCCCGGCCTCTTCCACCTGTGCCTTGCTCCTTGAAAGAGAGGGAGCGTACTTTAACACGTAGCGTTGGAATAGCCTTACAGCAAGGAACAGGAGGTTCCAGAATGGGCACTAAAGTCAACCTCAGGAAAACGCCTATTTAGAAATTACAAATATCACTCCCCACGATATGCAGGTAGGCAATTAGGGTCATTGATGATCACTGTACATAGCAAACACTCCGAATTGGATTTGCAGAGGTTGGCAGCTGTTGTTAAGAGAACGTCATCTGTATACGCGCTCCCTGCAAACTACGAAGCCATGCAGTGTTTGCGACGGACGTTGGGCCTCGTGTGTGCCTCCGCTGCGGGGTTTTGACGCCGTGATGCACCAGAAAGCTCTCTTGACTAGGCCCTCATGCCATTTTAGTGAGGCTCTTCTGTCTTTTGCTAGTCTGGAGGCATATGCTTTGGAATCGGTGTTCATACCCTGCACTTGACTCTGGTTTACACTCTCTCTCATTGAAATTTCTTCTGTCAGAGCCTGTGAATTGGCTTCTTAAATCAGAAACAGAAAAATACAAGCTGGTCTCATTTGTTAGTTAATTCATCGGCTGCTGGGGGGGGGGGGGGGAAAAAANGGGGGGGTGGGAAAAAAACTTAACTTTTTTTTTTTTTATGGAAACGTTTTTAATTCAGAGAAATTTTGTAACGCTGCCAACAGGAATGTGTCTTTGTGGCATATGGCCCTTCTCCATCTGTTCCCGGCCGGCCTCCCGCTTCTCCCTGGAGCTGCCGCCCAGAAGGATCCTCTGTCCTCGGCGGCACAGGGATGGGAGCTTGTGCCTGTGTGCACCTGCCTGCAGGCCAGTCCAAGTGAGTTCAAACCCCAGGCTCTGCCTCCAGGAAGCCTCCCCAGACCCCCCGCTTTGTCCACAGCTTCCGCTGACCCCTCGCTTCTTCCTCTGGGCTTGTGTCTTTGCCCCAATTAAATCACAATCCATTTCATGTCTCCTCTGCTGAAAAGTATGAGGAGCACTGTCCAAGGAGCCCGTAATCGCTCTCCCAGCAATGACCCTGCTCCATCTTCCCAGCTGCGTCTCCATGCATAATGCAGGCATGTCTATTTTTAAGGTATAAAAAATGGAGTGCAGACGGTACTGTAAAAATTGCTTTCTCCCCCGTGACCCTCTTTCCATGACTAAATACATATTCTTCTGCGTGATTATTTTTGGGGGCTGAGCAGCACCCATTGTGTGATTGTGATAATTATTGATACTCCCTCGTATAGGAAGGACCCTGCCCAAGTTTCCTCCTCGACTGTAAAGCGTAATTCACCAGCCCCTGGCACCGCCTCTCACGGTCTTAGGAGACCTTGCCAGAAGCCACATCACAGGGCCAGAGGCCGTGAACAGGTCGGGGTCTTCGGGTATCCTGCTCTATGGACAAGGCCTCGTTCCTGTCTCCGTGTGGAGACCTGCGCAGGGTGCCAGGCCTCGAGGAGCTCACCGAGGCCCCACTGGGAAGGCCATGACTTTAGAACTGAGTGACAGGGGGCGTCTGGGTGGCACAGTCATTAAGCGTCTGCCTTCAGCTCAGGGCGTGATCCCGGCGTTCTGGGATCAAGCCCCACATCAGGCTTCTCTGCTGGGAGCCTGCTTCTTCCTCTCCCACTCCCCCTGCTTGTGTTCCCTCTCTCACTGGCTGTCTCTCTCTCTGTCAAGTGAATAAATAAAATCTTTAAAAAAAAAAAAAAAAGAATTGAGTGACAGCCTGGGAGTTTCTGTCTGCGACACCCACCCCTCATCACAGCATCTGGGTCAGCCACACCTCGCGTTCCTGCTATGGTTCCGGGAGCTTGCATGGACCCGCTCAGGAGCGTGCAGACAAGATCCATCGACGCGGTCACCACCAGGGCTGCAGGGATTCTGACAGTGTAGACACCCGCTCCTGCCACCCCCATGTCTTGGCTGGAATGGCAGAGTTCACAAGGACTGGGAGGAGCTGTGCTACCCTCGGTCTCCCGTGCTGGGCTGGAAGACGTCCATCTGCCAGAGCGATGCTACGGTCATGTGTTCTAAGGAGATGAGGGCTTTTGCACATGGGTGTGCGGAACCTTGGCGGGGTGCTTGACCAAGTGGAAGGACGGAGGATTCCTGCGGGCTGCTCTGCAGACTCTGCGTAAGCATCCAAACACTTTGCAACAGGGAAGTGCCACTCGGAAGATGTTTTCAATGTGGGATTCTGTCCTTTTCTTTCTCTGTCACCTGCAGCGTGAAGAACGGGTTGTGTGGGCCCTTCGCCTCGGCGCTGTGTGTGACCTGTGCCACGTACACCGGTGGGGTTCTCCACACCCAGATGCTGCCTGCCACATGGGTTTGCTTTTGTAAATGTGACTTTGACCCAAGGGGTCAAGGTCATCCAGAGCCTCCCCGTGGCCATGCAAAGCTGAGGAACGCTCGACCGTGGACGGCTCAGAACAGGAACGCTGGGGGCAGCAGGCGCTGTGCTAGTCCTGTGACTTGTGCTGGTTGTAGAATGAGGAGCTCAGGTCCTGGGTGTGGTGAGCGAATATCAAGGTGCTGACCTGCTTCCTGGTCTGAAGGCCCAGCCACCCTCAGTCTGGGAACCTGGTCCAGAGCCTGGAGCCTGCGGTGCATGTGGGGCCTGCTGGGTGCAGGCACGTGGCCTGTCAGGTCTGCGACTGAGCACAGGNGGAACCTGGTCCAGAGCCTGGAGCCTGCGGTGCATGTGGGGCCTGCTGGGTGCAGGCACGTGGCCTGTCAGGTCTGCGACTGAGCACAGGGTTTCTGCACACCGACACTCCTCGACCTCCAGCCTCCCCCACTCCTGTACCTGCTGCCCCTGGGGGTGAAGCCCCAGGACACAGCCCCGTCCTCCCCTCTGCTCTCCCCATCTCCCTACTGCGGCTGTCCTATTCCCCATCCTGGAGGACTCCTCCCCCACGCCCAGTCTTCTCAAGGACAATTTTAATTTCCTTTTATACCAGAAGGAAATAAATCTAAAACGTAAGCAGTGTTGTTTTGTAGGTGCTGAGATTACAAGTGGGTTTTTTTCCTCCGGCGTTCCTCGCATTTTGTCACTTTTCCCAAGTTTAGCTCTCACTTTTATAATGGGGAGAAACAGTAATAGTACATGAATGTCCTTTTGGGCTTTGAATGACAGCGCCAGCAACCATCCATCTTACGCTCCTCACTTCAAACGGTAAACGGCCGTAAGGAGCATGTCTTCCAGGAACGGCAGAGCGTCTGTCCCCTGGAAGAGCCCCGGGCTTCTTGGTGACCCCTGATGCATGCGTGTGTCTGTTCTCCCCTAGGTGCCTCAAGATGAGTGGGCAGGGTACCCCACGGGCGCCAAGGACGAGGAGATCCCCTGCAGGAGAATGCGAAGTGGGAGCTACATCAAAGCCATGGGCGACGAGGAGAGTGCGGAGTCTGACTCCAGCCCCAAGACGTCCCCCACGGCGGCCATGCGGCCGGAGCCCCTGCTCAAGCCCATCGGACCCCGGCCACTGGCAGATCTCCAGACGTAAGACCGCCTTCCTGTCTTCCCTGTCCAGACGCAGGCCCGTCGTAGCTGCCCTCAGTGTCTGAGTTGCAAATGTTAGATTTGTGGCCATCAGTTTTCAAGACCCCTAGAAAAAACAGTCAGACGTTTGGTTATTTACTTGGGCGCTTTCCACATCAGCTCATCTTAAAGCCACTATCATAGCTGGTGTGGTCCATCAGGATGTTCTCAGATCGTGGCAGTGAGTTCTGCCAGGGGCGTATTTGTGGGAATGTGTGTGCATGTGCGGAAATCTTATAGGGAATGTCTTGTTTACTAAAACTTTATAAGCGCATTTGTAGGCAATAGGATTTTTGTAGGGCAGGGGACAGCACGGATTATTAGTTTTACAAGTACAATAACATGTGCTTTATAATGTTGTCCAAAGATAGGTTGCTGATACACTTAACTACCTCCCGAAGTGTAAACAGGGACAACTATTTGGGAAAGAGACCATTAGTATGAACTTGGAAGCAAGGCTCTTAACACCCGCATTGCTGTGTGTCTCTGGACCCACAGCTAAGTTTGGGTGTACAGTTGACCCTT
>NW_023232326.1:0-914 GCF_002007445.2 Ailuropoda melanoleuca
CATTGGGCTCCCTGCTCAGTGGGGAGTCTTCTTCTCCCTCCCCCTTTGCCCCTCCCCCTGGCTCATTCTTTCTCTCTCTCTCTCTCTCTTTCTGTCTTTATCTCTGTCTCTCTCTCTCTTAAATAAAATCTTTAAAAAAATAAAGCTAAAAGTATTCAATTTAAAGAACTGTCCTTTCCTTGAAATGAAGACGTGGGTTAAAAGGAATGTACTGGCGCAGCCACTCTGGAAAACAGAATAGAGGTTCCTCAGAAAGTAAAAATAGAACTACCCTATGACGCAGCTTTTGCACTACTCGGTATTTTCCCAAAGGATACAAAAATACAGATTTGAAGGGGTACATGCATCTTGATGTTCATAGCAGCCTTATCAACAATAGCCAAACTACAGAAAGAGCCCAAGTGTCCATCAACTGATGAATGGATAAAGATGTAGTATATATATACAATGGAATATTACTCAGCCATAAAAAACAATGAAATCTTGTCATTTGCAATGAGGTTGATGGAGCTAGAGTCTATTATGCTAAGCAAAATAAGTCAGTCAGAAAAAGCCTAATACCATATGATTTTACTCACATGTGGAATTTAAGAAGCAAAACAGATGAATATTTGGGAAGGGGGAATAGGAGAGAGGGAAACAAAGCATAAGAGGTTCTTTTTTTGTTTTAAATATTTTATTTATTTATCTGAGAGAGAGAGAGAGAGAAAGCACGAGTGGGGGGAGGGGCAGAAGGAGAGGGAGAAGCAGAGTCCCCACTGCGCAAGGAGCCTGATGAGGGACTTGGTCCAGGAACCTGAGGTCATGATCTCAGATGAAGGCAGGCACTTAACCAACTGAGACACCCAGACACCCCCATAAGAGACTCTAAAAGATAGAGAACAAACTGAGGGTTGATGGAGGCAGGTGGATGG
>NW_023232327.1:0-914 GCF_002007445.2 Ailuropoda melanoleuca
CAGGAGGGGTAGGGAAAGAGGTAGGAGCAGAGGGAGAAGGACAAGCAGACTCTGTGCTGAGTGTGGAGCCTGACGTGGAGTTCGATCCCCCAACCCTGAGATCATGACCTGAGCCAAAATCAAGAGTTGGATGCTTAACTGACTGAGTCACCCAGAAGCCCCACAGGTTAAATATTTTTGAACAAGAATATGGTACAGGAGATATGTGCTTCCTATGCTGTACATCAAGAAGCACTTACTGTCTGTCCCATTATTGGAAATTCTACATTTGATTACTTGATGAAGATGGTGCCTGAAAGATCTCTTCATAGTAAATACACTCTTTATCCTTTGAAAGTAATAGTAATAAGAAATTTATATGTAATCATCTGTGAAATAATACTTGGAGACCCAGTGAATGAATACCTTATTCTGCAAAATGGTTTTAGCCATTGACGATTCTTGCCTAAATTATGATTACATTGGAGATTGCAAGATGGTGATTTCTGAATTCTATCATTTTACATTTTTTTTAGTAGCTGTTATTCTGTAAAGAAGTGCTGTCTCTTCACACCACCCCATTCTCTTCATAGATGTGTGGGTTCTTTTCATTTATTTATTTTTTACAATTCAGGAATTGGGCAAATGAAAACCCTCTTAAAGTGGCTATTATGCTCTTTTAACATGTCTTCATCAATATTTATGCATTTTTCTTGCATTCTGGTATACAATATCCAAGATTCACTTTCTTTTTTCCTTTTCTTTTCTTTTTTTTAATAATAATATTTTTTTATTATATTATGTTAGTCACCATACAGACATCCCTGGTTTTTGATGTAAAGTTCGATGATTCATTGTTATTCACTGCGTATAACACCCAGTGCACCATGCAATACATGCCCTCCTTACTACCCATCACCAGCCTATCCCATTCC
>NW_023232328.1:0-914 GCF_002007445.2 Ailuropoda melanoleuca
TCCCAAAGCCCTTGACCTTAACAAATGGAAAATTCCTGCTCCCCTCCACCCTGCGACCTCCGTCCACATCCTGTGGTTGCCAGTGCAGCTGATATGAGTCAGTCTCTCCTTCTCCTTCCTTGGAGTAGCCACAGAGTGGGGCACTGGGAGGCAGGGGTCCCGTGAGTCACATATGTGTTCCAGGGCCGTCCCCACAAGCCAATGCAGCTGGAGCCTTCAGTGACCTGGGCCCTGGCAAGAGCCCATGAGAATTAACATCAAGACCTGCTGTCAGCTGGCCCTGGATTCTCAGAACCCCACCACCCGCCCCACCTGCTCCCTTGAAGGATCAGTGGGAAAGTGTTGGGTGCCCCAACTCCTTCAAACCAGTAACGTTGCCTCCAGGCTGGGGAGTAGCTTGGGCTTCTTTCTGCAGTGCTTCTCTGGCTTTGCTAGAAACAGAATTGGGCACTCCACTCTCTCCTGTGCCGTGAGAAGGAGCCAGGGACCAGTGGTGAAGTGGTACCAGGATTGTCCGTAAATCAGTTCCATCCTGGAATCTGTCCCGAGTGTCTGGGAAGCAGGCCGTGCGCCGCTGTCCCCTGGAGTCCAGGGCACTGCCAAGGCTTGTTCACTTTCTCATCCTGGCCACACTTCCCAACCTGTCCCGCACACCCCTTGTCCAGGGCCTGGCCCTGTCACTGCCGCTGCCTCTAGAGTGTCAGAGGGAAGCCCTGGGGCCACGGTGGGACTCCCTGAGGGCCGAAAGCTCCTCCCGGTTCGCAGGAGCGGCCTCGGCCTCTTACAGGTGGACAGATGCTGCTGGGTCACCAGCAGCCCAGCAGGCACCAGCCAAGCAGAGCTGGGAGCGCAGATGGCAGAGCGGAGCTCATCCTGGCTGGAGACTCGGCCACAGACTGATGGTATGGAGCGGG
>NW_023232329.1:0-914 GCF_002007445.2 Ailuropoda melanoleuca
CAGTTATAATTATATATTCTATTTTGTTATATTATATGTTATATATAATTATATAATTGCATAAAATTGTAATTTTATAATATATATTAAATAACATTATAATACCTCTAATTTTATATTAAATTTTCTTAAGCCCTCCTTATTTTCTCCTCCCCATGTATGCTGAGAAGTTCCTTTACCTGTGTAACAAACCACTGCAATGGTGCCTTGCTACCAGTATCTATAACGATCTGTGTATAACAGAATTATTGAAAGCTTTATTTATAATTGGAATCATTGAATAAAAAAGCAAAAACAAATAAGCTTAAAAAAGGAACTAAGCCATTGTCTAGAATGTCCTCAGAACATTCAATACCTCAGTAGCTGTGCTGCCTTTGCACTTGGCTGACATGACAACAGTGGGTCAGTATACAGAGCAGGTGCACTAACAGCAGTCCAAATTTTCCCCTAAAGCTTGCCCAGGATAAAGCAAGAGAACAGAGGAGAGCATATACTCTGCCAAAGTAAGTGTATTTAAATACTGCATGGAATTATTAACAGCCTGAACCTTTTCCCTGATTTTTGATAGTTGCAGTTTGATCTGGTAACTGCCATTGAGCAAATGCAGAATGCATGTTGAATGCTATAGCACTTTGCTATCAATATTTGTAATGGTTAGTTTTTCCTGTGTAACCAATTATCCCCCAAACTCAGTTGGCTCAAAACAACAACCATTTATTTAGCTCATGCTTTTGTAGAGCATGGATTTTCTGGGATGGACTAGCCTAGTCGACACTAGTCTTGGATGGCCTCACTCTAGAGCCTTTTAGTCAGGTGCTTGTCAGCTGGGTCAATGGCAAGGACTGGGAGTATGTGTCCCTCATCAAACGTCGGGCTATCCTAGTTCATTCACATGGCAACAGGTTTTCAATAGC
>NW_023232330.1:0-914 GCF_002007445.2 Ailuropoda melanoleuca
TTTGTGATGAAGCGGTTAACCAAAGCTGTTAGAAGTGCCAAGAGGGAGGCCTATGGAAGGCTGCCTTCGAGTGTTTACAGGCCACCTGACCTAGTCCAGGGAGCTAGGAAGATTCCCTTGAGAAAATGACTTAACTGAGTCCTTAAGTAGAGTAGAAGTGGGGGAGGGCGAGGTTTGCGATTCCATCAAAGGAAGCAGCTGTGTGGCCCAGCCATGGGAAGGAACTGGTCTCTGGAGGGTAGCATTACCAGATGGGGCTGGGGAAAGAGGAAGAAGCTAATTTCATCTGCCATGTTGAAGACTTAGAACTGTTAAGAAAAATTGTCCAAAACAGAAATACGGCAAAAAGAACTATAGATTCTTTCAGGATCGGGCTATGGCATTATCTACCCGGCCCACCCAAGGATGACTTAATTCTCTATGGGACCGTGCTTTTGTTTGATTTTGCCGTGTACCGATTTGGGCTGATCTCTGGGAGGTTACGCATAGGTTTGTAGGTGGCTGTCGCCCTGCAGGGAAGCCAGTGGTTTCTGTCCGGTGGAGAACGTCAGCCGAGCGGTTATCACTTCATCACCCTGAAGGACTTTAAGTCAGTGTTGTTTCTAACGTGAAAGATGAGCTCGTAAATGAAACTTTTCTTCTGTACACCTTTTCTGTAACGCCTGTCATCAAATGCTGTTTGAACCAGCTCTACCATATCCCTCAGTCTCTCATTAATGAGTTAAATAAACATTTGACACAAATTTATTCTTTACCGGTGTAAGAGTTGGGTTTTCAGAAGTTACTCTGTTGAAGGCACCCCCATGTTTATTGCAGCATTATTTACGGTAGCCAAGACATGAGCCCTAAGTGTCCATTTACCAATGAATGGATAAAGAGAATCTGGTATATATACACACACACACACACACACA
>NW_023232331.1:0-914 GCF_002007445.2 Ailuropoda melanoleuca
TCCAGCTCAACTCAGGGGACCGGCTGAAAAAGGTGTCCCCTACTCCTCCGCCATCTTAACCTCCCCCAGGAGAGTTTTTATTTCACATCTAGCATAGCATTAAAACAATATAATTATTATTTGACATCTTTATTTCTGACCCAATGGAAGCCTTTCAGTCTAAATCATGTTACTTCTACCTTATAATGTTTAACTTAACACATACTTCAGATAAAAAAAAGCATAAAAATCACATGTAGTACGGAAACAGAAAAACCAGCGAAGGGTCGATTTTTCACTATGTCTTTTGCTATTTGTACACAGTAAGTTTCCTTTACACAAAATTACTGTCAAAAGAGACAATTATGCTCAACTTGAAAATGTTGCCTAATATTTAAAAAATTAAGTGGAATATTCATTCAATATATTATTCGAAGTCCCAGTCAGAGCAATTAGGCAAGAAGAAGAAGAAATAATGGGCATCCAAAGTGGAAAGGAAGAAATAAAATTATCTATGTTCACAGAAGACATGACCTTGTATGTAGAAAATCCTAAAGATTCTACACACACACATACATTATTAGAATAAATTCAGCAAAGTTGCAGAATACAAAACAACACTCAAAAATCAGTTGTGTTTCTATACACTAACGGTGAATGATCAGGAAAGGAAATTAATAATACAATCCCATTTAAACTGCATCAAAAAGGATAAAATACTGGGGCACCTGGGTGGCTCAGTCAGGTAAGCATCTTACTCTTGATTTCCACTCAGGTCATGATCTTAGGGTTGTGAGATCAAGCCCTACGTTGGACTCCGTGCTGGGCATAGAGCCTGAAGAAGATTCTTTTTCTCCCTCTCCCCTTCCTCTCTCTCTCTCTCTCTCTCTCTCTCTCTCTCTCTCACACACACACACACACACACACACACACAC
>NW_023232332.1:0-914 GCF_002007445.2 Ailuropoda melanoleuca
TTTATTTATTTGAGAGAGAGGGAGAGGGAGAAGCAGACTCCCTGCCGAGCAAGGAGCCCAACATAGGGCTCGATCCCAGGACCTTGGGATCATGACCTGAGTCAGAGGCAGACACCTAACTGACTGAGCCACCCAGGCGTCCCATTTTAGCCATTTTTTAAAGTGTGTGGCAGTCAGTACACTCACGCTGTTGTGTAGCCATCACCACCATCCGTCTCCTGGACTTTTTCATCTTCTCCAGTTGAAACTCTGTACCCACTAAACACTAACTCCCCTGGCCCCTGTTTGTGTACTTTTAATACTTAGGGAAAGCAAGGAAATGCGAGCACACCAGGCTAAGATTTCTATGGAAAACAGCAAAGCCATCAGCCAAGATAAATCTATCAAGAATAAAGCAGAACGGGAAAGGTAAGCCTGAGGGCACTCACTGTGGGGAGGGAGCATTGGCTGGGAGGCATAAACACAACATTTATGTGCGTGTACACACACTACTCATAATCCTTGGGAGTGTTGGCTAGGGATTCTGCTATTATAACCGTTATGAAGATTTATTGTTGTTGCCATAGAACACTTGTCTTCTGATTGTTCACTAGCACCGGTAAAATAAATGTACATTCAGCATATGTGTGCTCATCTCCAAACCAAATTGCATAAACTATGGCAGAATCTCCTTCCCACATTCCATTGGGTTATCCCGCAAGCATCTCAGCTGCTCAGTTATTTGGACTAGCAGCCTGTAGGAGGCCAGTCTTCTTCCTTTGATTTGCCTTGTGCTGTCCTGATCACCAGCGATCAGAAGTCCCCACTCAGTTTTTCTGGCTTGACCTTATCTTAGGTTGGGTTTTTTAGCAACAGAGACCAAGACAGGAACTCGGGTGCATGTGATTTCCTGAGGAAGGGACCTGCAGAGAAGA
>NW_023232333.1:0-914 GCF_002007445.2 Ailuropoda melanoleuca
TTTTTTTTAATTAAATTAGCCAACATAAAATATGTCATTAGTTTCAGATGTAGAGTTCAGTAATTCATTGGTTGCATATACCACCCAGTGCTCATCACATCACATGCCCTCCTTAATGCCCATCACCCAATTACATCATCCCTCCACCCACCTCCCCTCTAGCAACCCTCGGTTTGGATCCTGTAGTTGAGAGTCTCTCCTGGTTTGTCTCTCCTTCTGAGTACTTCCCATTTAGTTTTCCCTCCCTTCCCCTATGATCCACTGTGCTGTTTCTTATAGTCCACGTATGAGTGAAACTTATAATTGTCTTTCTCTGATTGACTTATTTCACTGAGCAGAATACCCTCCAGTTCTGTCCACATCTACATAAATGGTAAGTATTCATCCTTTTTGATGGCTAATATTCCATTGTGTGTGTGAGAAAGAGAGAGTGTGTGTGTATGTCACATCTTCTTTATCCATTCATCTGTTGAAGAACATCTCTGCTCTTTCCATAGTTTGGCTATTGTGGACATTGCTGCTCTGAACATTGGGGTGCATGAGCCCTTTCAGATCATTACATTTTATTTTTGGGATAAATACCTACCTAGTAGTGCGATTGCTGGGTCTTATGGTAGCTCTATTTTTAACTTCTTGAGGAACTTCCATACTGTTTTTCAGAGTGGCTGTACCAGCTTATATTCCCACAGGCAGTGTAAGAGGGTTCCCCTTTCTCCACATCCTCACCAACATTTGTTGTTTCTTGGCTGGTTAATTTTAGCCATTCTGACTTGTGTGAGGTGGTATCTCATTATGGTTTCGATTTGTATTTCCCTGATTCCAAGTGATGTTGAGCATTTTTTCATGTGTCTGTAGGCCATTTGTTTGTATTCCTTAAGAAGTTTCTGTTTACGTCTTCTGCCTGTTTTTTTTTT
>NW_023232334.1:0-914 GCF_002007445.2 Ailuropoda melanoleuca
TTTTTTTTTTACTTTTTCTAATGTGGCTACTGGAAAATTTAAAATGACATATGTGCCTCACAAATATGGCTCGTGGTCTATTTCTGTTGGACAGCTGTGGTCTAGAGCAGAGGTCACCAAACTATGGCCCTCAGGCCAAATGTGGCCCACAGCCTGGTTTTGTACAATGTATAAGCCAAGAAGGATAGAATGATTTTTACATTTTTTAATTAATTATAAAATTAAAACAAGAACAAAAACAATATGTGATAGAAACTGTATGTGGCCTGCAAAGCCTTAAATATTTATTATTAGCCCTTTACAGAGAAAGGTTGCTGAGCCCTGGTCTAGATGACTAAGTGACAGAACAGGCCTCGAGGACCAGAAATCTGTGCTGTATCCATGGCAGATAGCAGCTTTTACTAGATGCCAGACATTGCGTGGAATCTTTATACAGCACACCTCGTTTGATGCCAAGATTAAATAATATAAATTAATAATGTTTACTAATAATGCTATTATAATATTACATAAGATTAGTAATATTATTATATCCATGTTACAGATGAGCAAACCAAGGCTTATAGAGACTTAGTCAGTAACTTGTCTTAAATCACACAGCTGATAATTGATGGGACTGGTATTTGAATCCACTTCCTCCTGAAAGGTACTCCTGTAGGCCCCTTAATATATTGCCACTGAATTGCTCTTTAGTTGGGCCAACCTCTTCATTGGTGAGCCCTGAGTGATCCAGTCCTTGAGAGTCTATCTCAAATTAGCTAGTCCAGGGATCAGCTTACTATGGCCCACAGGGCAAATTTGGCCCTAATGGTTTTTGTTCTCGTTGTTAATTGTTTAATAAAGTTTCATTAGGACAACACAACCCTGCTCTTTTGTTTATGTATTATCTATGGGTCGTTTCAAGCCACAGTAGC
>NW_023232335.1:0-914 GCF_002007445.2 Ailuropoda melanoleuca
CTATTGGCAGAAGGCTTCAGTTCGTTACCACATGGGTTTCACTTTAGGATCCCTCCCCCCACACCAAGTATCCTCCTGGCATGGGGATTGGCTTCCCCCAGAGCGAGCCATCCAGGAGAGCATGGTGAAAGTCTCAATGTCTCTTATGGCCTGGCTTTGGAAGCTCCACTGTCATGTCTGCAGTATCCTACCAGTTACCTTGGTCAGCCTTACTCAGTGTCGGAGAAGACTATCCAAATATCAGGATGCCATCTTGGGAGCTGACTAGCGAGTGATTTTTCGCCTTTATGATGGCTTCACTCAGATTTAATAAAGCATATTTTGCTTATACCTTAAAACCAAGTTGGTGGAATTGGTGAAAGCCGAAGTTAGGTGTCCCCTCATACAATGAAATTTGCATGGACCCCTGAAGGAAATGTAAGAAACAATGGAGAGAGTGGTAAGGTGAGATCAGAGCAGTGTGTGTGCCAGGAGGGTAGGGGTGCATGGGGAGGGTACAGATCAAGTATGCCTTGTTGGCCATTTGGACGGACTTGGGTATTTTATCCCTTCCATAATATCAGGAGCCTTGCAGGAAATACATGCCTGAATGTTGTCATCTTCTTCCTTTCTCTCTCACCTGTAGAGTTCAAATGGCACACAAGATTTTGGGAAGTTGTGAGAAAAGGAGGCCAGGAAGTGTAAGACAGAAGTGGGGAACCTGGTAGAGTTTAATAATAGAAGTCATTATTGTGAGGAATCACTGTGTCTGTATGTGTGTGTATGAGAGACAGAGAGAGAGAGAGAGAGTGATAAAGGGATTCAAAAGTCTAGTAATATGGATTGGTAGTAGCTGCAACAATATTCCTTCTTTCCTTTCCTTTCCTTTCCTTTCCTTTCCTCTCCTCTCCTCTCCTCTCCTCTCCTCTCCTCTC
>NW_023232336.1:0-475 GCF_002007445.2 Ailuropoda melanoleuca
AAATCCATGCCCACAAATGTAGATTACGGGAGATTACTGACTCTATGAAATGATCCAATGTCAGAATCATCAGCATCCATGAAGGGGTGGAGAAAAACAGAGGTCTAGAAGAGATATGCAAACAAATTGTAGCTGAAAACATCCCTAATCTAGCAAGGGAAACAAGCATTCATGTTCAAGAGGCAGAGAGGACCCCATCCAAGCTCAACCATGACAAACCGACGCCACGTCACGTCATAGTGCAATTCGCAAATATTAGATCCAAGGATACAGTATTGAAAGCGGCCAGGGCAAAGAAATTTCTCACGTACCAAGGCAAAGGTATCAGAATTACGTCAGACCTGTCTACAGAGACCTGGAATGAGAGAAAGGCTTGGGGGGGCATTTTTAAAGCTCTTTCAGAGAAAAACATGCAGCCAAGGATCCTTTATCCAGCAAGGCTGTCATTCAGAATTGATGGAGAAATAAAGACGTT
>NW_023232336.1:601-7161 GCF_002007445.2 Ailuropoda melanoleuca
ATGGTACAAACAAAGACTTTACTGGCAACATGGCATCATTAAAATCATATCTCTCAGTGTGCAGTCTCAACGTGAACGGCCTAAATGCTCCCATAAAATGCCACAGGGTNGATGCTCCCATAAAACGCCACAGGGTACCAGATTGGATAAAAACACATGACCCATCCATTTGCTGTCTACAAGAGACTCATTTTGAACCCAAAGATGAACTCAGACTTAGAGTAAGGGGATATAGTACTATCTTCCATGCAAATGGACCTCAAAAGAAAGCTGGAGTAGCAATTCTCATATCAGATAGACTGGATTTTAAACTAGAGGCCATAGAGAGAGATACAGAAGGGCAAACTATATTATTTGTAAAGGAAGTATTCAACAAGTGGATATGAGAATTATAAATATATGCCCCCAACAGGGGAGCAGCAAGATACACAAGCCAACTCTTAACCAGAATAAAGAGAGACATATAGATAAGAACACAGTAATAGTAGGGGACCTCAACACCCCACTATCAGAAATAGACAGAACACCCTGGCAAAAACTAAGCAAAGAATCAAAGGCTTTGAATGCCATACTCGAAGTTGGACCTCATAGATATATATATAGAACACTACACCCCAGAACCAAAGAATTCTCATTCTATTCTAATGCCCATGGAACATTCTCAAATAGATCATGCTCTGGGACACAAAACAGGTCTCAGCCAATACCAAAAGATTGAAATTATCCCCTGCATATTCTCAGACCACAACGCTCTGAAATTGGAACTCAACCACAAGGAAAAACCTGGAAGAAACTCAAACACTTGGAGGCTAAGAACCATCCTGCTCAAGAATGACTCGATAAACCAGGAAATCAAAAAACAAATTAAACAATTTATGGAGACCAACGAGAATGAATACACAACGGTCCAAAACCTATGGGATACTGCAAAGGCAGTCCTAAGGGGGAAATACATAGCCATCCAAGCCTCACTCAAAAGAATAGAAAAATCTAAAATGCAGTTTCTATATTCTCACCTCAAGAAACTGGAACAGCAACAGAGGGACAGGCCTAACCCACTGACAAGGAAGGAGTTGACCAAGATTAGAGCAGAAATNACCTCATAGATATATATAGAACACTACACCCCAGAACCAAAGAATACTCATTCTATTCAAATGCCCATGGAACATTCTCAAGAATAGATCATGCTCTGGGACACAAAACAGGTCTCAGCTGATACCAAAAGATTGAAATTATCCCATGCATATACTCAGACCACAACGCTTTGAAATTGGAACTCAACCACAAGGAGAAACCTGGAAGAAACTCAAACACTTGGAGACTAAGAACCATCCTGCTCAAGAATGACTCGATAAACCAGGAAATCAAAAAACAAATTAAACAATTTATGGAGACCAACGAGAATGAATACACAACGGTCCAAAACCTATGGGATACTGCAAAGGCAGTCCTAAGGGGGAAATACATAGCCATCCAAGCCTCACTCAAAAGAATAGAAAAATCTAAAATGCAGTTTCTATATTCTCACCTCAAGAAACTGGAACAGCAACAGAGGGACAGGCCTAACCCACTGACAAGGAAGGAGTTGACCAAAATTAGAGCAGAAATCAATGAATTAGAAAACAGCAGTGCAGTAGAGCAAATCAACAGGCCTAGAAGCTGGTTCTTTGAGAGAATCCATAAAATTTGCAGACCACTGGCAAGACTTATCCAAAAGCAAAGAGAAAGGACCGAAATTATTAAAATAATGAGTGAAAAGGGAGAGGTCACAACCAACAACATTGAAATTGAAAGGATTATTAGAAATTTTTATCAACAGCTATATGNAAAAAACTAAGCAATCTGGAGGGATGGAGGCCTTCCTGGAAACCTATAAACTACCAAGACTGAAACAGGAAGAAATAGATTTCTTAAACAGGCCAATTAACTATGAAGAAATTGAGTCAGTGATAAACAACCTTCCAAATAATAAAACTCCAGGCCCAGACGGTTTTCCTGGGGAATTCTACCAAACATTCAAAGAAGAAATAATACCTATTCTCCTAAAGCTATTTCAAAAAATAGAAACAGAAGGAAAGCTACCAAACTCATTCTATGAGGCTAATATTACCTTGATCCCCAAACCAGGCAAAGACCCCCTCAAAAAGGAGAATTACAGACCGATTTCTCTAATGAATATGGACGACAAAATCTTCAACAACATCCTTGCTAATAGAATCCAACAGTATATTAAAAGGATTATCCATCATGACCAAGTGGGATTCATACCTGGGATGCAAGCATGGTTCAACACTCGCAAATCAATCAATGTGATACATCATATCAACAAGAAAAGACTCAAGAACCATATGATCCTCTCAATTGATGCAGAAAAAGCATTTGACAAAATACAGCATCCTTTCCTGATTAAAACCCTTCAGAGTGTAGGAATAGAGGGTACATTTCTCAATTCCATAAAAGCCATCTATGAAAAGCCTACTGCAAGCATTATTCTCAATGGGGAAAAGCTGGAAGCCTTTCCCTTAAGATCAGGAACACGACAAGGATGCCCACTCTCGCCACTATTATTCAACATAGTACTAGAAGTCCTTGCAACAGCAATCAGNTCAACAAGATCCTTGCTAATAGAATCCAACAGTACATTAAAAGGATTATCCATCATGACCAAGTGGGATTCATACCTGGGATGCAAGCATGGTTCAACACTCGCAAATCAATCAATGTGATACATCATATCAACAAGAAAAGACTCAAGAACCATATGATCCTCTCAATTGATGCAGAAAAAGCATTTGACAAAATACAGCATCCTTTCCTGATTAAAACCCTTCAGAGTGTAGGAATAGAGGGTACATTTCTCAATCTCATAAAAGCCATCTATGAAAAGCCTACTGCAAGCATTATTCTCAATGGGGAAAAGCTGGAAGCCTTTCCCTTAAGATCAGGAACAGTGACAAGGATGCCCACTTCGTCACTATTATTCAATATAGTACTAGAAGTCCTTGCAACAGCAATCAGAAGACAAAAAGGGATCAAAGGTATCCAAATCGGCAAAGAAGAAGTCAAACTGTCTCTCTTTGCAGATGACATGATACTCTATATGGAAAACCCAAAGGAATCCACTCCCAAACTATTAGAAGTTATAGAACAATTCAGTTATGTGGCAGGATACAAAATCAATGCTCAGAAATCAGTTGCATTTCTATACACGAATAACGAGACTGAAGAAAGAGAAATTAGGGAATCCATCCCATTTACAATAACACCAAAAACCATACGTTACCTTGGAATTAACTTAACCAGAGATGTAAAGGACCTATATTCTAGAAACTATAGATCACTCTTGAAAGACATTGAGGAAGACACAAAAAGATGGAAAAATATTCCATGCTCATGGATTAGAAGAATTAAATAGTTAAAATGTCCATACTACCCAGAGCAATCCACACTTTCAATGCTATCCGAATCAAAATACCAAGGACATTTTTCAAAGAACTGGAACAAATAGTCCTTAAATTTGTATGGAAACAGAAAAGGCCCAGAATCTCCAAAGAACTGTTGAAAAGGAAAAACAAAGCTGGGGGCATCACAATGCTGGATTTTGAGCTGTACTACAAAGCCATGATCACAAAGACAGCATGGTACTGGCACAAAAACAGACACATAGACCAATGGAACAGAATAGAGAACCCAGAAATGGACCNGCCTCGGCTCTTTGGGCGACTAATCTTTGATAAAGCAGGAAAAAACTTCCGGTGGGAAAAAGACAGTCTCTTCAATAAATGGTGCTGGGAAAATTGGACAGCTACATGCAAAAGAATGAAACTTGACCACTCTCTCACACCATACACAAAAATAAACTTCAAATGGATGAAAGTCCTCAATGTGAGACAGGAATCCATCAAAATTCTAGAGGAGAATATAGGCAACAACTTTTTTGACATCGGCCAGAGCAACCTTTTTCATGACACATCTCCAAAGGCAAGGGAAACAAAAGATAAAATGAACTTATGGGACTTTATCAGGATAAAAAGCTTCTGCACAGCCAAGGAAACAGTCAAAAAAACTAAGAGGCAGCCCATGGAATGGGAGAAGATATTTGCAAAGGACACTACAGATAAAGGACTGGTATCCAAGATCTACAAAGAACTTCTCAAACTCAATACACGAGAAACAAATAAAAATCAAAACATGGGCAGAAGATTTGAACAGACACTTTTCCAATGAAGACATGCAAATAGATAACAGACACATGAAAAAATTTTCAAAATCATTAGCATCAGGGAAATTCAAATCAAAACCACACTGAGATACCACCTTACGCCAGTTAGAATTGCAAAAATTGACAAGGCAAGAAACAACAATAGCTGGGGAGGATGTGGAGAAAGGGGATCCCTCCTACATTGTTGGTGGGAATGCAATTTGGTACAGCTACTCTGGAAAACAGTGTGGAGGTCCCTTAAAAAGTTAAAAATTAAATGACCCTATGACCCAGCCATTGTACTACTGGGTGTTTACCCCAAAGATACAGACGTAGTGAAGAGAAGGGCCATATGCACCCCAATGTTCATAGCTGCATTGTCCACAATAGCCAAATCATGGAAGGAGCCGAGATGCCCTTCAACAGATGNAACAGATGACTGGATTAAGAAGTTTTGGTCCATATATACAATGGAATATTACTCAGCTATCAAAAAGAACAATGTCTCAACATTTGCTGCAACATGTATGGCACTGGTGGAGATAATGCTAAGTGAGAGAAAGCAAGCAGAGAAAGACAATTATCATATGGTTTCTCTCATCTATGGAACATGAGAACTAGGGTGATCGGTAGGGGTAGAAAGAGATAAAGAAAGGGGGGTAATCAGAAGGGGAATGAAACACGAGAGACTATGGACTATGAGAAGCAAACTGAAGACTTCAGAGGGGAGGGGGTGGGGAATGGGATAGACTGGTGATGGGTAGTAAGGAGGGCATGTATTGCATGGTGCATTGGGTGCTATACGCAACTAATGAAGCATCGAACTTTGCATCGGAATCCGGGGGTGTACTGTATGTTGACTAACATAATATAATAATAAAATAAAAATTAAAAAAATATATAAAATATAAAATAAAATAAAAAAACTAAAGAATGTAGTTATAGATACAGAAGAACACTACATTATTCTTAAAGGATGTATCCAACAAGTGGATATGACAATTTTAAATACCCATGCCCCAACCAGGGAAGCAGCTAGATACACAAGCCAACTCTTAACCAGAATAAGGAGATATATAGATAATAATACATTAATAGCAGGGGACCTCAACACTCCACTCTCAGCAATAGACAGATCACCTAAGCAGAAAATCAACAAAGAAACAAGATCTTTCAATGACTTACTGGACCAGATGGACCTCATAGATATATACAGAACACTACACCCCAGAACAACAGAATACTCATTTTATTCAAAGGTACATGGTACTTTCTCCAGAATAGGCCATATACTGGGTCACAAAACAGGTCTCAAACGATATCAAAAGACTGAGCTTATTCCCTGCATATTCTCACCCCACAATGCTTTGAAACTGGAACTCAATCACAAAGAAAAATTGGGAAGAAACTCAAACAATTGGAAACAAAGAACCATCCTGCCTAAGAATGATTACTCAGCCATCAGAAAGAACGATTGCACAACATTTGCAGCAACATGGATTGGACTGGAGGAGATTATCCTAAGTGAAATAAGTCAAGCAGAGAACAACAATTATCATATAGTTTCATTCATTTACAGAACATAAGAAATAGCAGGAAGATCAGTAGGAGAAGGAAGGGAAGAATGAAGGGAGGTAAACAGAAGGGGGAATGAACCTAGAGAGACTATGGACTCTGGGAAAAAAACTGAGGGTTTCAGAGGGGAGGGGGATGGGGGTTTGGATAGGCCAGTGATGGGTATTAACGAAGGCACATATTGCATGGTACACTGGATGTTATACACAAATAATGAATCATGGAATATTACATCAAAAACTAAGGATATACTGTATGGTGAGTAACATAACATAATAAATATTATTATAAAAAAAGAATGATTGGGTAAACCAGGGAATTAAAGAAGAGCATAAGCAATTTATGGAAACCAATGAGAACAAAAACACATCGGTCCAAAACCTATTGGACCCTGCAAAGTCAGTCCTAAGGGGAAAATACATAGCCAACCAAGCCTCACTCAAAAGAATAGAAAAATCTAAAATGAAGTTTTTATATTCTCACCTGAATAAGCTGGAGCTGGAAAAGAAGAACAGGCCTAACCCATGCATGAGAATGCAGTGACTGAGATTAGAGCAGAGATCAATGAATTAGGAACCAGGAGCACAGTAGAGCAGATCAACAAAACTAGAAGCTGGTTCTTTGAAAGAATAAATAAAATTGATAAACCATGGCTAGACTTATTCAAAAGAATAGAGAAAGGACCCAAATTTAAAAAAAAATTATGAATGAGCCCAGAAATCAGTTGCATTTCTATACACGAATAACGAGACTGAAGAAAGAGAAATTAGGGAATCCATCC
>NW_023232337.1:0-2147 GCF_002007445.2 Ailuropoda melanoleuca
CAAATAAACATGACGAGGAGCTGGTTCTTTGAGAGAATCAAAAAAATTGACAGACCACTGGCAAAACTTATACAAAAAAAAGAGAAAGGACCGAAATTATTAAAATTTTGAGTGAAAAGGGAGAGGTCACGACCAACAACATTGAAATTGGAAGGATTATTAGAAATTTTTATCAACAGCTATATGCCAAAAAACTAAGCAATCTGGAAGAGATGGAGGCCTTCCTGGAAACCTATAAACTACCAAGACTGAAACAGGAAGAAATAGATTTCTTAAATAGGCCAATTAACTATGAAGAAATTGAGTCAGTGATAAACAACCTTCCAAATAATAAAACTCCAGGCCCAGACGGTTTTCCTGGGGAATTCTACCAAACATTCAAAGAAGAAATAATACCTATTCTCCTAAAGCTATTTCAAAAAATAGAAACAGAAGGAAAGCTACCAAACTCATTCTATGAGGCTNTACCAAACTCGTTCTATGAGGCTAATATTAACTTGATCCCCAAACCAGGCAAACACCCCCACAAAAAGGAGAATTACAGACTGATTTCTCTAATGAATATGGACGCCAAAATCCTCAACAAGATCCTTGCTAATAGAATCCAACAGTACATTAAAAGGATTATCCATCATGACCAAGTGGGATTCATACCTGGGATGCAAGCATGGTTCAACACTCGCAAATCAATCAATGTGATACATCATATCAACAAGAAAAGACTCAGGAACCATATGATCCTCTCAATTGATGCAGAAAAAGCATTTGACAAAATACAGCATCCTTTCCTGATTAAAACCCTTCAGAGTGTAGGAATAGAGGGTACATTTCTCAATCTCATAAAAGCCATCTATGAAAAGCCTACTGCAAGCATTATTCTCAATGGGGAAAAGCTGGAAGCCTTTCCCTTAAGATCAGGAACACGACAAGGATGCCCACTCTCGCCACTATTATTCAACATAGTACTAGAAGTCCTTGCAACAGCAATCAGAAGACAAAAAGGGATCAAAGGTATCCAAATCGGCAAAGAAGAAGTCAAACTGTCTCTCTTTGCAGATGACATGATACTCTATATGGAACACCCAAAGGAATCCACTCCCAAACTATTCGAAGTTATAGAACAATTCAGTAAGGTGGCAGGATACAAAATCAATGCCCAGAAATCAGTTGCATTTCCACGAATAACGAGACTGAAGAAAGAGAAATTAGGGAATCCATCCCATTTACAATAGCACCAAAAACCATCCATGCGTTACCTTGGAATTAACTTAACCAGAGACGTAAAGGACCTATATGCTAGAAACTATAGATCACTTTTGAAAGATATTGAGGAAGACATAAAAAGATGGAAAAATATTCCATGCTCATGGATTGGAAGAATTAACATAGTTAAAATGTCCATACTACCCAGAGCAATCTACACTTTCAATGCTATCCCGATCAAAATACCGAGGACATTTTTCAAAGAACTGGAACAAATAGTCCTTAAATTTGTATGGAAACAGAAAAGGCCCCGAATCTCCAAGGAACTGTTGAAAAGGAAAAACAAAGCTGGGGGCATCACAATGCCGGATTTCGAGCTGTACTACAAAGCTGTGATCACAAAGACAGCATGGTACTGGCACAAAAACAGACACATCGACCAATGGAACAGAATAGAGGACCAAGAAATGGACCCTCGGCTCTTTGGGCAACTAATCTCTGGTAAAGCAGGAAAAACTTCCGGTGGAAAAAGACAGTCTCTTCAATAAATGGTGCTGGGAAAATTGGACAGCTACATGCAAAAGAATGAAACTTGACCACTCTCTCACACCATACACAAAAATAAACTCCAAATGGATGAAAGACCTCAATGTGAGACAGGAATCCATCAAAATTCTAGAGGAGAACATAGGCAACAACTTCTATGACATCGGCCAGAGCAACCTTTTTCACGACACATCTCCAAAGGCAAGAGAAATAAAAGATAAAATGAACTTATGGGACTTTATCAGGATAAAGAGCTTCTGCACAGCCAAGGAAACAGTCAAAAAAACTAAGAGACAGCCCACGGAATGGGAGAATATATTTNCCCATGGAATGGGAGAATATATTTGCAAAGGACACTACGGATAAAGGACTGGTATCCAAGATCTACAAAGAACTTC
>NW_023232338.1:0-915 GCF_002007445.2 Ailuropoda melanoleuca
AAAAAAAAAAAATGAATGTGGATATGAGGAAAGGAGAAAGGAAATCAGGAACTAAATGTTTTTCTTCCCCTGTAATTTCTGTTTTATACAAGGAGAATTTACAGTGTAGGAGGGAATATGAAAATATTACATATTTTTCCTACTTTTCTCTGACAGGCAAGTCATTTGCTGCAGGTGACTAGAGGTGTAAAGATTATTTGATTAGAAGCAGCTGATAATATGAACATGAATGATTATGACAGTTAGTGACCAAAAGAATTCATTTTCCCATCATGAAAAAGTTAGGTAAGAAAGATCTTTGACATTATCTTGTGTTACTAAAATACATTATCATTCTTGCTTGGTGTTTATCATTTATTTTTTCATTCATTTATTCACTCTATAAATATTTATTTTGTCCCTACTAAGGGCCAGCTCTGTATGTGACACTGGAGGTAGTGTAATAAATCATTCAGACATGGAGCTTACAGATACTGAAAATTACTTTAATAATGAATTATAATGGTGATGGAATTTTGAGGGAGAAGTACAGGGTGCTGTGTGAATCTGTTACAGATAAGGATGATCGAATTATAGTTTAGAGGGGCACCTGGGTGGCTCAGTCAGTTAAGCATCTGCCTTTGGCTCGGGTCATGATCCTGGGGTCCTGGGATGGAGCTCCATGTTGGGCTCCCTGCCCATTGGAGAGCCTGCTTCTCCCTCTCCCTCTGCCCCTCCCTGTGCTCATGCTTGCTTGTGCTCACACAGGCTCTCTTTCTCTCTCAAATAAATAAAATCTTTTAAGAAAAAGTTTATAGTCTAGAAACTGCATTTAGTCTTGATTAGTGGTTAAAAAATACATACAATACAGAGGAGCCTGATGTGGGGCTCGATCCCATAATGCCGGGATCACGCCCTGAGCCGAAGGCAGACGCT
>NW_023232339.1:0-915 GCF_002007445.2 Ailuropoda melanoleuca
AAAAAAAAATAAAGGAGTTCATGACCACTAAACCAGCCCTGCAAGAAATATTAGAGGGGACTCTTCTGAGTGGAAAGCAGAGACTGGAAGTGAGAGAAAGGTAGAAACACAAAAGCAGTGAAAATGAACATTTATGTAAAAAATCAGTCCAGGAGCTTACAAAACAAAATATAAAATATAACAACATATACTTAATATGGGGAGGAGAGAGTAAAGAATGGGTTCAAACTTAAGCAATCATCAACTTCATATAGGTGGCTATATGCAGAAGAGGTTATATACAAATCCAATGGTAACCACAAATCAAAAACCACTAATAAATATGCAAAGAATAAAGAGAAAGAAATCCAAATGTATCACTAAAGAAAATCAACAAACCATGAAAGAGAAAAAGATAAGATCAGAGAAAATCTTCAGAAACAAGCACAAAACAAATAATTAAATGGCAATAAATAGATATCTATCAATAATTACTTTTTTATTAAGATTTTAATTTTAATTCCAGTATAGTTAATATACTATTAGTTTCAAGTGCACATTATGTTGACTCAACAATTGTATACATTACCTATGCTCATCATGATGAGTGTACTCTTTAATTCCCATCACCTATTTCTTCCATCCCCCACCCTCAATAATTACTTTTAATGTTAATGGACTGAATGCTCCAGTCAAGACATAAGGTGAAAGAATAGATTAAAAAAACAAGACCCACCTCTATGATGTCTACAACAGACTCATTTTAGACCTAAAGACACCTGCAGATTGAAAATGAAAGGATGGAGAAACATTTATCTTACAAATGGATGTCAAAAGAAAGCCATAGTAGCAATACTTATATTGGACAAAATAGACTTTAAAACAAATACTGTAACAAGAGACAAAGAAGGACACTATATAATAATAAAGGAGACA
>NW_023232340.1:0-915 GCF_002007445.2 Ailuropoda melanoleuca
TTAGGAAAAAAAAAAAAAAAAAAAAAAAAAAAGAAAGAAAGAAAAAAAGAAAAGAAAAGAAAAAGAAAGAAAGCTGAAGATGTAGACAGCATTATCTCTTAAAATGTCTCTGGTTATGGATGAGTCTTTGGAAGGGACCCTTCCCTCCATTCAATAATCATTTAAACATAGGAGGGAGAGTTTAGCAAAACAGAAAGATGAGATGTTTGAAATAGACACTGTAATTTCCATTGTAGGGGGTGGGGGACCTTCTACAAAGCAGTAAGAGCAGATGGATAGTCTTTATTTACTGGAGTCACCCATTTGCACGCAAGAGGAGGATGTGATTTGGAAATGAGCTGTCCTTTCTCTCTTCACTGTTCCATCCCCTCCCAAGATTCCCACACTCCAGTCATTAGAATATGCTAACTTGGAACTTCTTGAGGATAAGAAAAAAATTTGTCTTCATTAAATGCGCATATACCTTGTTCCCCACTTTTATAGACCTAATCTAATGCAGTCGGGTTTTAGACCATCTCATGTGATATTTACTTCTGCGATTCTGCCACGATCATGTTTTTAGCTTGACAATTATTTGAGTTGCAGGGATGAAAGACCTTTGGTATACAATGAAACATTTCTTCCCTGTGTAATAATACTGTTGTTGAATGTGGTCATGTCTTTGAGGGTTTTTATGAAATCGAAAATTGAAATGATTAAAAATATTAAGTCTAGTTTAGTATCTGGATGTGTAGAAAGAATCCTAGACTGGGAGTCAGCAGACCTAAATCCTGACCTTGGTGTTTCCACTAATTAAGAGTGTAACCTCAGATAATTCGCTTAACCTTTCTGGTCTTTAGAGTCTTCTTCTATAAAAGATGGAAAGTGTATTATTTTATCTCATCCCAAAAGAAAACACATAGACAAAGAAAAAAA
>NW_023232341.1:0-915 GCF_002007445.2 Ailuropoda melanoleuca
AAAAAAAACTCAGCAAAGTAGCAGGGTTCAAAGTCAACACACAAAAACCAGTTGTATTTCTATGCACCAGTAAAGAACAATTCTAAAAGGAAATTAAGAAGACAATTCCGTTACGTTAGCATCATATAGAATAAGTACTTAGGTATAAACTGAATCAAGGAAGTGAAAGACTTGCACACTGAAAACTATAAAACATTGCTGAAAAATTAAAGAAGAGATAAATAAATGGAAAGACATCCATGTTCATGGATTGGAAGACTTAATATTATTTAAAATGTCAATACTATCCAAAGAAATCTACAGAGTCAGTTCAAACCCTACCAAAATCCCAAGGATGATTTTTGCAAAAATACAAAAACTCATCTTAAAATTCATGTGGAATCACTAGGGATCTTAAATAGCAAAAAAAAATAAAAATAAAAAAAAAATAAAAAAAATAAATCCCATAAAAGAACAAAGCTGGAGGTCTTACACGTCCTGGTTTCCAAACTTACTACAAAGCTACAGTAATTAAAACAGTGTGACACTGGCATAGGAGAGACGTGTAAACCAATGGAATAGAACAGAGATCACTGAAGTAAAAGTTTGCTTGCATGGACAAATGACTTTTGACAAGGGGACCAAGACCAAGCAATGGGGAAAGGACAGTCCTTTCAACAAAAAGTGAAGACTGACTATCCACAGGTGAAGAAATGAACTTGAACTCTTACCTAACACCATAAATAAAAAGTAATTCAAAGTGGATCAAAGACCTAAACTTACACCTAAAACTATAAAGCTCTTACACAAAAACATTGGACAAATCTTCATGACATTGGATTTGGCATGATTTCTTGAATATGACACCAAAGTCACAGGCAACAAAATTAAAAATAGACAAATTGGACCTCATGAATATTAAAAAGAATTATGCAT
>NW_023232342.1:0-915 GCF_002007445.2 Ailuropoda melanoleuca
AAGATCATAAATCCCATGAAAATAAGCACTCGGTTCTGCTCTTTTTTGTTCACCTCTATATCCCCAACCCCAGCATGGTGCCTGGGACACAGAAGACTCTTAATAAATATTTGTGGAATCAATGGATGAATGAATGGATTAATTCCTTTCAGAGGCCAAGAGATGGGCCCTGGTCCCTCCCAGGGTCTAATGCTGCAGCGAGACCTCCTGTGACAAATGGTTCTAATTTTAATAACGTCCTAAAGCCTGGGAGAACGTGGTGTCCTTGATCTATGGAGTGGAGGACTGGTTCCCCCTCCAGTCCATCCCCGCCTTCACCATGAACACCCAAACACAACCACCTACACACAGGCCTAACAACACGGCTCTAGTGAAGGTCTGACAGATAACTGCAGAAAGCGTGCAGGAGGCTAGGCAAAAGCACATAGTAGTCCATTCCAGGGTGGAGATCAGTCAAAGCCCCAGCTCTGACTGTTGAGCGGGACCCTGAATGATGAGTATATATTTTGCTAAAAGACAAGAAGGAGAAAAGAAGAGTAAGGGGAGGAGGAGAAAGGCATGATGTCAACGTGCAGGGTGTGCCTGGGGTACAGTGGGCTGAGTGGAGCTGAGCAGGGGATGCATGTGAGAGGGCAAGAGATAAGGCTGCGTAGGGACACTGGAGAGCCTGGAATCCCAGCTACAGCATCCAGGCAGCTTCACGGTAGGCCTTGGAGGCCTGGCAACTGGTTGTCGGTCAGACTTAAGCTTCGGGATGATTACATTGGTGCAGTGTGGAGCATGGATTGGTAGACTGGAAGTTAGAGGCAGGAAAATGAGATAAGAGGGCTGTTGAGATGGGGCACCTGGGTGGCTCAGTCGTTAAGCGTCTGCCTCTGGTTCAGGGCATGATCCCAGAGTCCTGGGATCAATCCC
>NW_023232343.1:0-915 GCF_002007445.2 Ailuropoda melanoleuca
ATGGAAGGAAATTCTCACACATGCTACAAGGTGGATGAACCTTGAAGACATCATGCTAAGTGAAATAAGTCCATCAAAAAATGACAAATACTGTATGATTCCACTTAGAGGAGGTTCCTAAAATAGGCAAATTCCTAGAGTCAGAAAGTAGACTAGAAGCTACCAGGGCCAGGGGAGAAGAGGGAATGGCGAGTTATTGTTTAATGGGTGCAGAGTTTCTGTTCGGGGTGATGAAAAAGTTCTGGAAATAGACAGTGGTGATATAACTACAGAACACAAATGGACTTCATGCCACTAAATCATACACTTCAAAATTGTTAAAATGGTAAATTTTATGTTATGCGTATTTTACTACAACAAAAAATACAGTGAAAAAATAACCAATACACAACAGTAAAAGAAAATACAAAATCCCTAGGACTAAACAAATGAAAACTCAGCTGATGTACATGATGATAAAAGTAAAATATGGCTGGAAGTAGCAAAGACCTGAATGTTTTGAGAGATATACAGCAACATGCCATTTTCCTAAAGTGGGAGTTCAATATTGCCAAGATGTCCATTTTTGCCAAGTAAATCTATAAATTCACTGAAATTCAGATTAAATCATGCTGTTGCTGGAAACACGCTCACATATACGTGTACTTACACATCATGTGCACCTTTGTATCTAGGTGTGTACAGAAACTCTAGAGAACAAAAGGAAAAAGATTTCCCTTCTCAGTCTATCATCTTAATCCAATCTGTCAAAATCCTTTTCTAGTTTGGGGGAAGGGAATCAAAACAGAAACAAAAACCTGCCCAAGGCTGACTAGTTGAGCAGAATCCATTTCATCATGCATCTCTTTTCTGGAAAAAGAAGCCTCCTTCTATTGCCCAAAAGCAACGAACTCAAGATACCAAAGAGGGCAGATC
>NW_023232344.1:0-915 GCF_002007445.2 Ailuropoda melanoleuca
TTCCTCGGTCTGTAGATGGCCATCTTTTCCCTGTGTCTTCACATTGTCTTCAGTCTCTACATGTCTGTCTCTTTGGCCAAATTTTCCTTTTTTGTCCAAATAAGGTTGCACTCACGAGTACTGGGGTTTAAGACTTCAACATCTCTTGAGAGGAGATCATTTAAGCATAACAATGAGTAATGCTTACTGTTGAAGTAAAGGAGATGCCAAGTACAGAGGTCCTGAGGCAAGTGCAAAGCCTCTGTTTACAGACATGGATCTCTTTAGAACAACAATCCATACCCTAATGTTCATTCAGTGATTATGTACCTTACACACGGGACTAAAAATGCCAAGGAAGATCAGCAGATTGGAATTCAAAGATTTGCTTCAAGACCACTTTAGGACTGTGGGCAAGTCTTTTTGCCATTCTGAAATTTCCCTTACTTCGCAGAAAACCGCTAACATCTCCCTCCTCATGATGGAAAGAGTTAATGTATGTGGAAGGGTTTGTTCAATGCTAGAAAATTAAAGAATATAATTTTTTTATAAATAGGTAGAAATTAATCCCAAGCCCATCAAACAACCGGTTCATATTAAAGATTGGGGGTAATAGAGTTTGCTTTGTATAAATTCTGGCACAGAATTCAATTCTGCTGCCTACAGAGTCATCCCCTGGTAGTGTCTAGAAACACTTGCCTTCTGGGGCACCAGGATGGCTCAGTTGGTTAAGCATCTGATTCTTGGTTTCAGTCAGGTTATGATCTCATGGGTTGTGAGATCAATCCCTGTGTTGGCCTCCACACTTAGCAGGGAGTCTGCCTGAGATTCTCTCTCTCTCTGGCCCCCCATCCCGTGCACACACACACTCTCACTCTAAAATAAATAAATAGACCTGAAAGAAAGAAAGAAAGAAAGAAAGAAAGAAAGAAAGAA
>NW_023232345.1:0-915 GCF_002007445.2 Ailuropoda melanoleuca
AGGCTCTTTCTTCTATCTGCCTGCCTGTCATGCCTTCGTAGCCTCAAGAGCACTTCTCCTGGCATCTCACTGATTTTTACGAACACGGTAATGATCTAGCTGCATCATCAGCCATCCACTGATCCCAGGATTTAAGCCATGAATACGGCTCGTAGTCCAAATACGTGCATTTCCTCCGGTATTAGTCAGGGTAGGCTAGCTGCTGTGACACACAACCCCCAAATGTTGGTGCCTTGGCACAGTTGTTTGTTTCTTGCTAATGTAGAGTCCAATTGGGTGTTCCTGGCCAGCAAACACCCTTCCAAGTGGTCATATCAGGATCCAGTCGTGTGGTTTTGCCTGTGCAGCATATGGCTTGCATCCTCAGCTGCCCCCACATATCCCTTTCGCAGCCCCCCCTTTCCGTGTATACCAGTCCGACTTCCAGTTGCCAAAATTACCCCTGTATCTTTTTCCAGAGGGTTTCTCTGGCCACCTGAGCCTGTTCTGCACACATATGCAGAAGTGCCAGAAGTGCCCCCCAAACTAATTCGTATTCCTCAAACAATGACTTGTGAGGGTTAACATAAAAATATCCCAGCTCCCTTAATCCTTAGGTGATTAGGTGAGATAACTCTCGGGAGAGCCGGGGAAGGATCCTGTGCTGTTTACTAGAGGATCAAGCTGCCTTGTCCACTCCGGTAACTGGCTCGATAGCATACTTTCTATTGGCTTTCTTCTTTTCTTGCTTCTTCTCTCCACTCCTCTGCGATGTTTCCTGAGATCACCTCCCAAATTAACTTTCTTTTTTTTTTTTTTAAAGATTTTATTTATTTATTTGACAGAGAGAAAGACAGCCAGCGACAGAGGGAACACAAGCAGGGGGAGTGGGAGAGGAAGAAGCAGGCTCATGGCAGAGGAGCCTGATGTGGGGCT
>NW_023232346.1:0-915 GCF_002007445.2 Ailuropoda melanoleuca
TAGTTACCATCTGTGACAATACATTATTACAATATCATTGACTCTATTTCCTATGGTATACTTTTTTTTTTATTCTCACTTGGAAATTTTATTGGTCCTGGGGAAAGGAAGGCAGGCAGCCCCTGCTTTCTGCTGAGGGTCCCACAAGCCTTCACTATTTCTGGTTGCCACTGATAGGGAGGTTCACATGCTGGAGGAGGCCAGGAAGGCCTTGAGCTTGGGCCAGATGCTGAGGTGCCCAGGTAAGCTGTGAGCAGGGGGGAGGAGCCCAGGCAGCTGAGGGCCAGGACCTGGTGAATCAGCAACAAGTCCAACAAGTTGAGGTCTGTGAAGGAGATCTTGTTGCCCACGATGAAGGGCTAAACCCCCCTGGTTCTGGGACGGCAGGGTCTCAAGATCTTCTGATGCCCAATAGTGCCCTCACATACTCCTACTCGCCTGACTTCTAGGTGGTGTAGATGAGGATGAGGTATTTGCAGTGGATATTCTCCCTGCCATCATTCATCATGTCCACCAGAGCCACCTCCCACTGGTCCTTCCCAGATAGCCCAAGGGTATCACAGGATGGCATCGGACTGGCACAGGTAAGGTTTCCATTCTGGAACTTCGGAAGTTGCCCGTACAAACAGGTGGGCTTGAGTGAGCCCTGCAGCCAGGTCTCCATGGTCACCACCTCTTCCTTCCAGCTCTGGCTCTGGTCAGTCAGCAGCGTGCACATAGCTGCAAACAGGGAAGTAGACGATGGAATAGGGCAGCATGGTTGCTGTGCAGGTGGTGGTGGCAGAGCTCTTATGCTAGATTTTTTATCGCCATGGCTTATTTATTTTATAACTGAAAGTTTGTACCTCTTAATCTCCTTCACCTATCTCACCCATAACCTCCATCCTCCTTCCCTCTGGCAACCACCAGTCATAG
>NW_023232347.1:0-6187 GCF_002007445.2 Ailuropoda melanoleuca
CATCATTACTTTCGTCTTGGGCGTCAATAATTCATAACCTTCTAGCAACAGCAATAGGCAACACACGTAGCTGTTTCAGTTGACTTATATATGTAGGAATTCACTGAATCTTTACAATGATCTTATGATGGGGGTAGGGCTGCACTACCATATCCTTTTTACAGCTTAACAGGCACCAAGAGTCAGTAGCTGCAGGTGCAGAGCTAACAGGTGGCAGAGCGCAATCCTGACCCCGGAGTACAAGTCTTGAGCTGCGGCATTTTGCGTGTCTGCGTTATTATCAGAGGCGCACCGGATGCTCCACCCCCTTCCCTCTGCCTCCAGGCACTGTTTCCGCGTAGTTTCCCCTCTTCCTCGCCCACTGGTGTTTGCTGAATGTTTAACAGCCAGCCCTCTGAGGAGCTGATCTGGAGCATTTGCCAATTTCAGGGGTCAATTTCAGATGACCTACTTGATGTTACTGAACGTGGCGTTGGGAAAAGATGGGCAACAGCACTCCCCATTATATAGTCTTTATATCGTGTAGACGTGTACCCTATTTTATAGTGTTTGTACCCTTTAGCTACCAGAGCTGTATATAACCTCAAAATGGTGACATGTAATAAAAGAGTTAGGACACAATACATTTTGAGTGTTTATTACCTGTGTTTTAAATATAATCTAGTTAATTTAAACTTATATAATCTAATTTTAATTTTAAAATTTAGCGATCGGCTCTCGAGTCAGTTCTACCAGATAATATATTTTCTGGAAGGACTAATTAGTGTAAAACTGGGAGAAGGATGAAATTAAGGTGTTGCGTTACAGTCTCAATGGTGTCTGACTCTGAGCCCTCCTCCAGACAATTTCCGTTTCCAAACCTTCTTTTCTTTGAGGAGAACAGCCAAAGGATGGTTTTGCCCGGTACTGCTGAGAGTTCGGAGTTCTGCTGCGCCACCTGGTGGTTACAATGAGCAATTGCTATATTCTCTTGTGCTGTCTTGAGCTCATCCTTCAGGGCTCTTCTCACTGACGTTCCTCACCCACCAGCATTCTCAGCCTTCAATGAGGCTTCTGTAGGTAACTTGACTCTTAGTTTACAATCTCCTATATGAAGGCCCTGAAGATAAATTCTCAGATGTCAGGCCGAAAAGAACTTGACTAACAAATTAACAGGTTTTTTGTCCTTCTCTGGGATTACCACCCCCCATTCCAGACCAGTAGAGAGCATCTCCAGGCTTGGCTTACAAATATTAATCAGAATAGTGAATGTCCTGAGAAGTATCCCAAAGTTCTTGTCACTATTTTCTAAGAGGATTACAGGGTCCTCAGTAAATAGGTGTTCATGCGTTCCATTTTGATAGCCCACAGTTCCAAAAACTGAAGGTGTGACCCTATCGTCCATCCCATTATCCTGCCTTTTCCACCACGGACCCTATCTCAGCACAAATTTTAAGATAATAGAAAATAGATGTCATCAGACAGAGATGATCCAGAGGCAACATTTTGATTGTGAAAATCCCATCATGGATCTCTTTAGTGTATATAATTAAGCACTAACCTTATATGGTGGGGGTGGGGGGTCCTCAACTATTTTTTCCATCTTCTTCATTTTGTATTTCCCACTTAGTATAAATTCACTGATACAATAAATATCTCTTGAGCGGAAGTATGTGCCGGCCCCTTGGCCAGGAGATGTGGATATAAAGAAGAAGGCATAGATCCTGCCCAGGGTTGTGGTAGAGGAAAAGGAGGGCATCTGGAAGCATTAGGCAAAGCGGGATTGTGTGGGTGCTAATGACAAGAGCAACTGACTCCAAGCAGAAGGGGGGGCTTCTCGGAGGAGCATGAAAACTGATAGCGAAGTCTGTGTGGAATTTGGACGGAGGGAGACCATAGGGCCAGGCGAATCAAGGGGCGAGATGCCAAACTGGGAGAATTTTCAGCAGAACCAGTCGTGTACTTAGGCTGGAGTCAGAACAGCAAGTTCACGAGGCACAAGTAATGAGCGATAGCACTAGAAACCAGACTGGGAACAGATTGTGACAGTCTTGATGACGGTGCAGGAAACGTGGACTCCATCCAGGTAGTAATAAAACATTAACCTTTCAACGTTTTTAAGCAAAGAAGTAGGAGGGCCAGATCTATGATTAAAGAAGTTATCCGTCCAAGCTTTGTCGGTCACATAGGCCAAATGGGGGCTTCTTTTCCTCCTAGGGACACAGGGCATTCAAGCTCCTTGCTTAATAAAGATAAGGACTTGGATTTTTAACAAGAGAAAGAAGAGGGCTCACTACTCTAGCCACTTCTGGAAACTCTGTTTCATGGTATGAACACCTATTCACTCATTAAAAGAGGAAGAAAAGCCACATTGAGCAAAGGGAAAACAAAATACTAAAACGAAAGCATCCCAATGAAAAAGGAGAAGGAGGAGGCAATAGGGCAGAGGAAGAAGGGCAGGAGGAGAGGGGAGGAGGAACAGGAAGAGAAGAATCAGAGATGGACCCCTGGGTGGGGAGGGCTCCCGACAGCCCAGGTAAGAGATGGTAGGACTTGACCTAGGGCCGCAGGAGTGGATAAAAGAAATTTGCGGAAGGAGAACTGAGGGGTTTTATTGCTATGGAGTTTGGGGAACTAGAGAATTAAACAAGTTTCAGAGAGCATTTCTGGAAAGTGAATTGGCACAGCAAAAGACTTACATGGTCCTACCCACTGATCTAGTGATTTTCCTTCTAGAAATCTATCTCAAATGATCACAGGTGAGCATAAAACGTGTGTGTGTCATATGCTTATCGCTGTACTGGTAGAGCAGAAGATAACTAGAGGCAACCAGAGGAGATCTATCTATTTTGATATTTCCAGAAGAAGGGATAAACAGGTTCAAGAATATTTAATGACATGGTTAAATACTCTTGTGGATATAATCATGTTAAATTTTAAAAAGTCAGAATTCAGAGCATATAGTATGATTCCAATTTTGTAACAACAACAACAAAACTCAGAACCCTAAAAACTCTCCATATATACAGAAAAGGAAGAAAAGAAAAGCAGAAAATACTGTGACTATCTCCAAATGGTAAGATTGTGGATCGATTCTTCTTTATACTTTTATCAGGCTTTCTAAAATTGTACATAATTAACTTATATTTTTCTAATAAACAAAAAATAATAACTGGGGGCACCTGGGTGGCTCAGTCGTTAAGCATCTGCCTTCGGCTCAGGGCGTGATCCCGGCATTCTGGGATCGAGCCCCACATCAGGCTCCTCAGCTAGGAGCCTGCTTCTTCCTCTCCCGCTCCCCCTGCTTGTCTCTCTCTCACTGGCTGTCTCTCTCACTGGCTGTCTCTGTGTCAAATAAATAAATAAAATCTTTAAAAAAAATTAATAACTGAAACAAAATACAAAAAGGAAATAGCTAAACCTTCTGGCTTAAGTTCCTTGCAGAAAGTCTTGTCAAATATTTAGATTTGAGGGGCACCTGGCTGGCTCAGTCAGAAGACCTAGGGACTCTTGATCTCGGGATTGTGAGTTTGAGCCACATGCAGGGTGTAGAGATGGCTTAAATACATAAAACTTAAAAAAATTATATTTGAACATAGTTTATTACAAAAGCACAATGACTTTTTTTAAAAATGATGTAAAAATTCAGGAGCAATAAAAAAGAACATCTCTTTTTTAATTATGAAGTTCAAAATAGTTGGTGTGATTAAACTTTAACTTATGAGCTTCAGGCAGTTAGGGCAAAAAAAGAAAAAACAGGGTCAGCACATTCTCATTACAATGTGTTTGTTACATCTCATGCCAGACCAGCAAGGGATATACTATATTTCTGAGCACTGCTTTCTAAATTAAATTCCTTAATGAGGCTTGTAATGCAGGAGACCGAGTGATAGAGACATCGATGTGCTCTGTAACAATGTAATAAACTGATGTGACAGCATCGTACATATATATGTTTGTAACTTTTACAACATCTTCGGACATGAGATGAAAGTCAGTAAAGGCAGTAGTGGGCAAAACATACAGCTAAGCATACACCCTCTGGTGTTCCAGCTAGATCCAAACAATAGAAACTAGATGGCCAAGAGAATATTCTCCAACTTTACTGTGCCTACGAAACACAAGGCTTGCTCCTTTGAAGAAAAACAGCTTCCTAGGTATCTCTTCCTAGATTNGAAAACACCAACTCAACATGTTATCTGCCCATGTTCATTGCAGTATTTTTTACAATAGCCAAGACATAGAAGCAATCTAAGTGTCCACTGACAGATGAATGGGTAGAAAAAAATGTGGCGTATATACACGAAGGGATATTATTTCACCTTAAAGAGGAAGGAAATCCTGCCATTCGTGATGACATGGATGGACCTCGAGGCCATTATGCCAAGTGAGATAAGCCAGACAGAGAAAGGCAAATACTGTATGTTTTCACCTAGATGTGGAATCTGAAAAAACACAGAACTTAGAGAAACAGAGAGCAGAATCATGGTTGCCGGGGGGGGGGGAAACGGGGCCATGTTGGTCAGACGGTACAAACTTCTGGTTGTAAGGTAAGTTCTGGCAATCTAGCGTATAGCCTGGTAACTGCAGTTAGCAACACTCCATCGTATCTCCAAAAGTGGCTAAGAGAGCAGATCTCTGTTCTCGCCATAACAACCACCACAAAAAAGGTAATTGCGTGAGACGAAGGATGTGCTAACAAACCTACCTGGGGTAAACATTTTACAGTCCATACTTGCATCAAATCCTCATCACCTTACACTATGTTGTCTGTCACCTCTGTCTCCGTAAAGCTGGGGGAAAAGAAAAGAAAATCTTCTTTATGCCTTTATACATTTTATACACATGCAACCTTGGGCATGTATCTGTTTTTCTAACACACACATATATTTAAATTTCAAAAGCACCATCAAGGGCTTGATGTCATGATGACACCTTATCAGTCAGTTCAGCTGTCTTGTCCGTGTCACTACTCTCCACGTGCGTGGTTACACCCATCTGGGCCCTCCCAGCAGCGGCGGCGGGGCCAAAATAGTTCTGAATGGGATCATGACAGTAAGACAGCTGTAGTCTCAGATGACTTCGAGGGTCACACGTTTGTCCCCTGAGGCCATGAGTATATCATATAACAGAAGGAATCCGAAGAATGTGCATGTCTGGTGCAGAAACACCCTGGCATTTTCTGGGAGCCTAAGAGGTCCAGAGCGGTGAACTTGGACTTGTCCGCATTGTTGAAGTGTCATTGGTTTCTTTTTCGAGTGAAATTAGTATTTATTGCAAATTTATAGAACCTGCCCTCTTCATCTTTGCATGTCTTGGAAAAGTATTCTTTTTCCTTTAGTGATAGTTTTAGAAAATAAGTTTTAAAACAGCGCTTCTCACAATTGGGGCATAAATCATAGAGAGGGATTAAATACTAGTTTGATTAGCTAACTGAAAAATGAATCAGAAAAGGCTGAGGGACTGGCGTGAGTGGAACGCTCTGCAGTCCGAGCTTTAAGGTCTGGATGAATGGAATGGATTTGACGGTCTCTGACCCATGTAGTTAACAGCTTCCAGTGTCTGCTCATTGGAGGTGACACTGGTGGGTCACTGAGTTTTCCTCTGGCTTCAAGCAGCAAAGCATTAAGACTTTGGGATCTCAGAGGATAAGGCAGTACTCTGACATTCTCCAAAACTTCCAGAAAGGGTTTTCACAACTATGTGCAAACAGACACCCTGAATTTTATATCACACAAAATTCAGTCCTAACTGATCAAGGTCCTCACATCACAAAGCTGGGTGTTTCAGTTAATTTGTGATTTTGGAAAGAGAATCACGCTTCTAATCATTCTAAATTCTTCTCATTCCTTTCTGTCACTGTGAGAGATCAGTCCCTAAATTTATTCTCAAAGGCTGCTGCCTTTCAGAGATGGAGAAGAATTCCTAATCCCTCATTAGAGGCATTGACCCCAATTTCTGAGCATCCTCTCTGCTTGAGTCCGACAATTTAAAATACACTCTGGGGTTAAATGGCATGCTCTTTGGGAAAACCCAACTGATTTTCTTATGTTTATGAAATATTTAGGAAATCAGGATAAAAGACTTTAGGACTAAACCCTGTACATTTAAATTTACTTCCCAAATATTAAAAAGGTAATGTATGACAGTAAACATATATTATTCTGTACCGAAATTTGACATTGTGTTTAGTCTTTCCAGAAAATGA
>NW_023232348.1:0-915 GCF_002007445.2 Ailuropoda melanoleuca
TCACTTAGTTCTCACAAAAGCTTTATGAAATAGTCTTACAATTTACCAGTGAGAAAAGTGAGGCCAAAACTAATTAGCATCTTTTCAAGATCACATAGCTATGAGGATATGGTCTCATGCTTGAATTTGACTCAAAGCCAGAAACAAATAAAATATGTACAAATGTATATGCATTATATATTATTTATTTATACATATATAAAATACTATTTATCTGCTATATACTTTATATGTGTGTGCATATATGCATATGTATACATATACAATGTATACAGTTTAATGTATAGTATATATGTAATATTTAATATATATTAATATATATGTAATATTTAATATATGGGTATATATTTTATTTATACACACTGTAATATATAGTATGCATTCAGTATTTTATATATTTATATATTTAATTTATTTATACATATATACAATATATATTATTTACCTGCTATATACTATATACTTTACACATATATGTGTGCGTGTATATATATACATACACGAAGTATACATGTATATAGTATATACATATTCCTAATACATATTACCTTAAATTATTTAACGTAACAGGCCAATCTGGCTTCCATATTAGCCCAAATAAGAAGTGTTTCTGGTTGAAAGATCTAAATTTCTTGAGGGCATGGACCCTGACTTATTTGTGACTCCTCCACCTAGCCCAGGGCTTGGAAAATAATAGTCCCTAAATTATAGTCATTGACTGATTGAAACATGCTTAGAAACCAAGTTTCTCATCAATTAACAATTTGTGCTGATATTCAAACAGAGGAGGCAGTTGTGTTAAAAATTTGCTGGTAGCTCGACATTTTAAAACTTTTCTCATGTGGGCTCTATCTCAATTTAGACATGATCTTTCAAGTTAAAAACAAGAATTTTGCTCTACCTCCTCTGTTCTTA
>NW_023232349.1:0-1284 GCF_002007445.2 Ailuropoda melanoleuca
AGCAGGAGGTGGGACAGGAGCCGTGTCCAGGTCAGGAACAGCAGCACAGGCAGGGGCAAGGGAAAGGTCAGGGTCTCTGGCAGGGGTAGAGGAAGGAGCAGGAGCAGGAGCAGGAGCAAGAGCTGGATGATAGGAACAGGAGCCCAGGCAGGGGCAAGGGCAGTGGCTCTGGCAGGTGCAGGGGCAGGAACAGGAGCCCAGGCAGGCTCTCTGTGTGCAGGTTCTCCAGCAGGCTCTTCCTGCACAGCTTCAGGCTCTCCGTGGGCAAGTGCCAGGTCACCCGCTGGCTCCTGGTCTCCTGCTGAAGTCGCTGCAGGCACCACGCCTCCCTCTAGAGCCTCTGAAGTCCTTGGAGCTGGCTCTAGTTCCTCAGATGGTGGAGCAGCTGCGAGAGGAGAAAAGCTCACCCTCCTGCCTGCCTCTCCCTGTGCCTTTGCAGAGACAGAACCCAGCCCAGGGTCGCCCAGAGAAGCCACAGCCAAGTAGGAACCCTCCCCGGGACATCTCCCCAACTGCAGTCCACACACTGGGTGCTCTGAGCCTGGTCCTTGCTTCTGGACCCATAACAGCCTCTGGGGGCTCTTCCCTGTGGGGCTGGCACCGAACCATCCCCGCCTACCCCATGCACCCAGCCCCAGGCTTCTCACC
Source organism: Ailuropoda melanoleuca (assembly GCF_002007445.2). NCBI lineage: Eukaryota > Metazoa > Chordata > Mammalia > Carnivora > Ursidae > Ailuropoda > Ailuropoda melanoleuca. The sequence goes on from NW_023232349.1 coordinate 649, forward strand.
CTCGGGTTCGGCCTCCGTGGCCTCTGTCTCCTGGGTCACACTAACTGAGTGAATGGTTACTGGGGACAGTGGCCTGGGTGGAGTCACAAGCCTTAACAGGTGATCCCCTGTCCCTGCTCCTGGAGAGGAAGGCGTGTCCACCAGCTCCATCTCAGTGTCATCCTCAGCCTTCTGCAAAGACAGGGACCGGTAGCCAGCCCAGAGGCATCACAGCCCTGTCAGGCCATTCCCATTGTCCTCATACCCAGTCCCCCTGCTGCTCCCAGATCAGCACAGACCTGTGTGTGCATAGCCCTGCACCTGGAATGCAGTGACCCATCCCTGCAGGGCTGGGGATAAAGATTGGGCAGAAGGGTGCAGCCCCCGCACACCCCGTCCCACCCAGCCAGGCTTCACCTGGGGTGTGAACATGACCTGCCTATTGGACATTGACCCCTCATCAGCTTGCTTCTGCTCAGAGTGGCCCCACCCTACATGACCCTTCTTACACACACACACACACAAACACACACACACACGGAGGGGACCTGGGGCTGCACAGTCAGATCAGAGCGTGTGGGGCTGTGCTGGCCGGCTCTGGGCCTCCTGGTGTCACCTTTCGGTCCTTCCGGCCAAATGGCCAGAGGCGTCGGGGAG
>NW_023232350.1:0-915 GCF_002007445.2 Ailuropoda melanoleuca
GTCCACTCCTTCTCACTGGCAGCCTAAATTCACACTCATTCACTTCAGCCTCAGGTCAAGGATCTCCTCCGAGATAGCTGGATATAGAAACCATGAATGCCAAATTTCCCAGGACAGATCCTGAGTAACTTCATTACTCTGTAAACCAATGAGTTTCAGTCAGTCTGTCTACTACAGCATCCTTCAAAAACTACTGAAGGCATTTTCTCCAAATTTGGGAGAGACTGCATGATGCACGCGCACACACATGCATCCACTTTGAGACACTCTGGAGGGACTTCGAGGGATGATCAACTCACCAGAAGAACTTAGGGATGCAGGTTTGTGGTGATCCAAGGGAAAGGCAGCAGGATGTCCATATCCCAGAACAGTTCATAATTCTACTGAGCAACACAGGGAAAGCTGGCCTGTTTTCACTAATGCTTCAATATTTCTTACCTAAGTAAACTGTATGTTCCATGATGGGTCATTCATCCTGAGACGGTCAAGCTCTACCATGGTACCTGCCATGTTGTGGGGGTAAGTTAGTGAATTGCTGTGATGGGCCAAGCAGTGTCCTATTTCAGGTGTCTAATTAGCTCTGAGCTTTTATTATTATCAGCCCCTTCCAGAGAAGGAAACTGAGCTTAAGTGCCATGCAGGCCTTTCCCTGTAATACAGAGTAACCAAGCTGCAGAACTAGAATTTGAATCCAGGTCTGTCTAACTTTATGTTTTTTTGAAGACAAGACTATGAATATTCTGAGTTTCAAAAATTCTTTTGAGAACTTTGAGTGAATTAATAAGAAAAATGTGCATATATACAATGTAAAATAATATATAAATATATATTTATAAATATATAAAGTAATATAACATAGTTATATAAGTACATATATACTTATAATCTACTTACATTATAATAAAAGTATAATAT
>NW_023232351.1:0-915 GCF_002007445.2 Ailuropoda melanoleuca
TAATATATAGTGATGAAAATTCCCTCAGGATTGCTTGAGGGATGGGATGATGGTGGTGGTGTGTATTGACTTCAATAGAGCCCAAGAGAAGCTGGGCATGTTCCATATCTTATTGTTGGTTACACAGGTGTACATAGCTGTCTACCTTATGTGATTTTATTTTACAAATTATACTTCATTTTTGACCACAAGAAAGGATATTCAAATTTTGTTCAGTAAACATTTAGCACTGTGTTAATGTCTGGGGATAACAGTGTTCCCCAAAACTTACTGAGTCACCTATGTTACATCTGTGCTACCTGTAGGCTAATTTGACAGTTATGTTTATCATTCTCATTACAGATAAACTGAGGCTTAGAGAGTACATGATACACAGCTAGGAAAGTGTTGATAACAACAACTCACATGCCACTACTGAGGCACCAGGGCCCCAGTGATCACAAAACTAGTTTTACTGGATGACTTGATTTGGCTATTCTTTCAGACAGCATCCTAGCTCCCTATGATGCATTCTTGCTACTGCATTCAGTGCTTTTAATGAGGAGGTGAAAGATGCCTGAGAATATATTCAGATTATCTTATTTTATAAATGAAGGAACAGACATATAATTTTTACAATATGAAATATGTATCATATATCCATTTTATAAAATCACCTCGGATATTCTCTTATTTCAGAATTACTGCTACAATTTGTGTGTTGATGAAAAGAAGTGAAATGTTCAGTCATTTGCCACTGAACAATCTTTGAATATGCTTTTGCAAATTTTGAAAATAACAACAAAAACTATAAAACTCTATAAAACAATAATTTTAAAATGTTATCATTTCAGAGTTAGTTTCTTTAGCTTTGGCTTTTATTCCTCAAACTGCAGCAATGAAGAATTTTGTTGATATGCTATTAAAAAAAAAAAA
>NW_023232352.1:0-915 GCF_002007445.2 Ailuropoda melanoleuca
ATATTTCCTGAGCTCAGCCGGGCGGACTGGGGGCCACGTAAAGGCAAGGGGCTTGTGGGACACTGACGGCCACTGCCCCGTGGGGCAGCTGCCAGGGTGCTCTCAGCGTCTGTCCAGGCACCTGCGAGGACTCGTTCCTCCGCTCCCCTTGAAGTCGGGCACGCTCCTGTGGCTCTGTTCAGTGAAACGCGGGCGGCAGGGACATGCCTCGCGACCGGCTGAAGCAGGAAGAGTTAAAGCACGCTTTGCTGTGGGGTCTCTCCCCTGCACCCCACTGACTGTCAACGGTCCAGCCAGTGCTGCTCCATTGTCCTGGCCCCGACTGAGGACGGACCAGAGCACGGGCCTCAGCGATCACCCGTGTGGTCGCACACACAGAGGCCTGGGGCGGATCAGGGACACAGCAGGACCGGGACTAGGCTGCCAGGCAGAGACTCCTCCTCCGCGTCTCTGCGAAGCCTGAGTGAGAACTGCGGGTGTCAACCAGCCCCGATTACATAAGACGCAGCCGGACCCGGAAGCTGGTAGAAAGACGTCTCTTCTGTGTAGCGCAGAGAGAACCGTCCAGATGCTACGGCACGGGTGAATTTTTGGTGAGACCAATTACTGTTCCACACGGACATGCTTTCCCACATTTTCACATTTAAAAAGCTGGGTAGAGGACCCGATTTTGTAGCCTGGGAGCCGAGGGAGAGGACCGCGTCGTCCCCCCGCCCCCCGCCTTCATGACAGCAAGATGGGGTCTGTTTAATGCGGGCGGCTCCAAGCTCCTGCACCCCGAGTGTCCCTCGGAGGCTGTCCTCTCTTGCCACCACTGCAGACTCCTGATGGGCACAGAAGCATAGCCGAGCAGCCTGCCTGTGAGCCCGCGCCTGGCTACCCACACCTGGCACACCCCCGGCCCGGCATTAACCA
>NW_023232353.1:0-915 GCF_002007445.2 Ailuropoda melanoleuca
GAAAGAGCATCTATAAATCACCAAGGTAGAAGTGGTCATTCCAGGGAGGGGTCTCTTGCCTGCAATAATGTAGTTAGCCCAGAAGTGGTATATGTCATTCTATCCTTAACCCTCTGGTCACAAATAGTCATATTCTTTCTATCCTGTTCTCACACACTCTCACCAATCCTAAAAACAAAGCTGAGTACTAATGGCACTTAGTATTTCATAAATGTTGAGGCATTATGAGTTGTAACATAACCATTGCTTTAAAAATAACTTTTTGGGGATAAAAAAAGATACTACACATTAGATACGTTAGATGCATGATGATTTCTAGAACATTAATAAAACATGGAAAATACATATGCCTTAGAATTCAGAAAATAGGTTGATTTTCCTGGGCCTCTTTTCCTCATCTGTTAGATGAACTTTTGAACTTGGTAGCTTTGGAAGGTTATTACTGTTCTTATATTTTGGGAGTGAGGTTACCAATATGTTCCAGCATTCCAACCAAACGTATTCAGAACAAATTTTCTACATTTTAGAAATACTTGCATGCAAAACTAAAAATCATATCTTACCCAGAATTCCTTGATTAACTTTACCCTCACTACTTTATTCTCTCTGTGTTAAAGTCAGGTAAGTGGTCAGAAATGGAGAGCCTACATCATTAAGTTAAAGCAGGGGGAAAGGGGATGCCAAAGCACCATAGTGCTTATACATTGAGTTTGTGATCATTTGGAATTTTATAGTTTAGTTTTTAATGGATTTCACCAAAATGGTATCATCTTGCTGGTGCTGGCTTTCGTTTCATGTAATACTAAAGAATGTATATAACCGTATTATAGACCTGTGAAGTTGTTAAGAGTTCAGTTTCAGGATCCTGTCTTGCCTAGGGTTTGAATCTTAACTCTGCCATTTCATTAATATATG
>NW_023232354.1:0-915 GCF_002007445.2 Ailuropoda melanoleuca
ATGGAATGGATATTGTGTTTTGTTCATTTTACTAACTCTAACCTCTTGTATAAATGTTTCCACAAATATTTTTGAGGAAGGAGGACTAACAGACTGACCGAATGAATGCTTTAAGATAGATTGACTGAAAAAAATGAATTAATCAACACAATATGAAAGTTACAAATGAATGCATGAGAAGTCTTGTTAGGGAGTACCCATTTCTATTGGGAATAATCATAGGGTGGTTTCATTAAGTTGGCATTTATTGCCTGGTGAAGTCTTTATTTCACTGAGAGATAAAGGACTAAGCAAGTATGAATATTAAAATTCTCAAAAGACTATAGGACTTGATGCAGATTCTGTTTAGAAATTGTACATCTGATATCTAAGATAGGTATATGTCATAAGTTTTGGATTTATTATATAAAGGAAACCAGTGGAGATTTGACACCATTAGTAATATGTAATAAATACAAGAAACTCAACTCAGGTCTCCATATACAATATGTGTGTGTGTGTGTATACATATGTGTGTGTATATGATAATAACTTTGATACAAATACTTTCAAAAAGTGATATATTTACATCATGTTAGATTTCCTTTTGCATTGATAAATGCTAAAGAGACATTTTACTTTATTTTTTTATTTTTTTAAAGATCTTATTTATTTATTCATGAGAGACAGAGAGGCAGAGGCAGAGGGAGAAGCAGGCTCCCTGCAGTGCCGGGAGCCCGATGCAGGACCCGATCCCAGGAGCCTGGGATCATTACCTGAGTGAAAGACAGACACTTAAGCGACTGAGCCACCTAGGCACCCTAAAGAGACTTTTTTTAAAAAAATTTTTTATTTTTATTTATTCGACAGAGATAGAGACAGCCAGCGAGAGAGGGAACACAAGGAGGAGGAGTGGGAGAGGAAGAAGCAGGCTCA
>NW_023232355.1:0-915 GCF_002007445.2 Ailuropoda melanoleuca
CCATAACGCCGGGATCACGCCCTGAGCCGAAGGCAGACGCCTAACCGCTGTGCCACCCAGGCGCCCCAGGGCTGCATTATTATTTCTTGATGCTTGTGCTTACAGGCAAAGGGGCTGAAAGATAAAACCATGGCACTGAAATCCTCTATTCATTTGTGCTGCCTGCACAGTTTGTTTGAATGAAAGAAAGCCAGACCAGGGTTTCATTTTAGCTCTGCCACTTACCAGCTCTGCATTCTCAGGAAATTCACCAAACCCTTGTGGTTCACCAAACCCAGTTTCTCCACACTCTTCTGCCACACTCATGAGGGTCTAATGGGTGTGAAAGGGTGGTCACCATCTGTGAGGTGCTATTAAGCACAGAAATGAGATTTCAACCCATTTCCACAGTGTGTTCATGAAAACAGCCACTACCTTCTAAATGCTGGCTAAGCCAGTGTCCCTGAGGATCAGAAACAGCATTTTCAAGTTTTCAAGCCTAGTTTTAATCAGACATACAGAGTGTTCTTGCTTTAAAAAATGAAATTAAATGTCTCAAGACAGCCATTTAGTCACGAATAAAAGCGGCTGATCTCCCTTACCTAAAATACTTTCACTGCTCAGTATTGAAGGGTGAATTTAAATTGGGATTCATTAATTTCTTGGCTTGAGGTTCTGGAAGCTATAGGGTACTTTCATCAGTAAGGTGGCAGCCAATCTTCTACAAGACATTTTACAACAATCACCCCATCTGTTAAGAGGAGTTAGTCATGTCAATGCATGTCTCAGAGCTGTTCAGGGAAACAACCAAGTTCTCTTAAAACACAAAAGCCTACCAAAGGAAAATGTTTTATATAAAAGCTAGTTTAAGGTTGATGATTTCATTAAAACACACATGTCTTTGGAGTTACAACATTAATCATTAAAAGAAAAAAG
>NW_023232356.1:0-915 GCF_002007445.2 Ailuropoda melanoleuca
GCAATCTTTAGGGCATAAACATACATGGCTTCCCCATGAGGGGAAAATGAACAATAAACTCTAATCTCTTCTTTGTGTTTGCAAGATGCTAATAGTGAGCCTTCTGGGTACAAAAGCAAGATGGAACTCCTTCAATATGCACCCATCTTTTGAGGATCCTCACCCAGCTGCTACCCCCAGTGAACTCTCCAGCTGTGCAGTCATTTGGCAGAGTGCACTGTTATGCATAACTTAAGCTATTTGTGTGTGACTCCAATACAACTGGTGAATACAGACTGTCCACAAGGAAACCCCTTAACTTACTGAAAGCGAAAAACAGTGGATTCAATGGTTGCGTGGTCATGAAAATGACCTAAATTTCAGTTTTAGCATTGACTGATACCATTCGTTAATGTATTTGGTTATGGCTTCTTTTCCACCTTTGCTCAAGGTGATCCAAAAAAATGCCATCTGATTAACCAAAGGTTGTGAATTAAAGAAAGACAAGGTAATATGTTTGTGAAAACAGTGCTAATGAATAAGTACTACATTTCATAAGATGTAAGTACAATAAATCTCCATAAGGTCCTCAGAGAATATAGAGATTTGGAGTTGGGGATGATGTTGTCATGTTACAAAGTGAAAGACATTTGCCACCTTCTGATCCTGAAAATCATCTGGTACCCAAAAGCATTCCAATTACAAAATCCAATGCACAGGTCTTCTCATCTTGGCCATGATAGGTTATTGGATATTGGAATAATTCTCCTACCATAAACAATTGTGAATCTGGGGAAAAAGTAAAACTCAGCTGACTTTAGACTTTATACAACAGACAGAAGAGCAGGTTTGATCTTTGAGAAAAGGTAAACAGATGGAGTCAGTTTTACACTCACCCCAATTTTCTGCCTGGGGGCATTTTTCAAATTGCAGCAT
>NW_023232357.1:0-915 GCF_002007445.2 Ailuropoda melanoleuca
AGGAAAATTTTTAAAAACAAAAAAAAAAAAAAAAAAAAAAAAAGGAATGAGAATTCCTTCACCACTATCTGCAAAACTGTCAAAACCTCAAATTCTTATTCTTCTTCAATTAACTTTTGTTCAAGACAACCCTCCCCAATCATCCTAAAACCTAGTTAAAGCTGACCTTTCCTTTGTCTCTTTGGACTTGACTTTGTTTCCCCATGGTTTGCTTGTTTTGAAGTGCAATTCCTCTGTTATTCCTGAATAAACTCATTTGCTATTAAAATAACTGGCTATTTTATTTTTAAGGTTGACCTGAGGTATCTACAAGAGTTAAACTCACAGAAACAAAAGTAGGATAATAGTTGCCAGGGGGTGGAGGAAGAGGAAAGTGGTTGTTTTTTAATGAGTGGATAAAGTTTCAGTTCCACCAAATGAAATTAGTTTTGGAAATCGGATGCACAATGTGAATGTATTTAACATTGCTGAAGTATACTCTTAAAAGTGGTTAAGATAACTAATTTTGTTGTTTTACCACACAAAATAAATGGAAGTAATGTTTTCAAAGTAATTATTATAGCTCCTGGCTTTATATTTGGTGACCAATAAAGAGTAAGTATTCTTATTGCTGTCTATTAATTTCTTTTGAGTGTGGTTAATTTTATTTAGGTCCCAGAATCTGGTGGATTTAAGTGAACTAACTAAATTGATTTTCTGAACCATCAACCATGAACACTTCAGTAAATTACTATTATTAATGAGGCCATGTCTGCATGTCTGTTAAATCTCACTTTTTAACACCACCTTTTTAACTCCTTCAGCAATTACTTACATTAAAAATAAATGTTCAGCTTAAACTGGCAAATGGATATAGTTCTCTATAAATAAACTGCAGATAACAACTACTGAAAAAAAAGGATGAAGACTAAAATT
>NW_023232358.1:0-1300 GCF_002007445.2 Ailuropoda melanoleuca
ATCCATACTGTTTTCCAGAGTGGCTGTATCAGCTTGTCTATGTGACTTCTTAAAGATGAAAGCCACTGTCCACATTGTAAAGGATTTACTTGTTTTCTGCTGTACTTATTGGGTAAATGTTTATTGACTGCCTCATTTCTAGCCCACTGTGTTTTACACCTATAAATTAAGAGAGTGATATGCTCAGATTTCAGTTGAAAGAGCAATCTGACCACAGTGTAGGACAACATTAAGGAAATGCATGTGGAGGGCAGGAGGGGGAAAGAGAGTGTGGAATCTAAAGACAGCACACTAATATAGATCTGAACTAAGATCCTCACAGTGGGAATGGACAGGATTCTACAGAAGAAGGAGAAATTAAAAACAATGGAGTAGAAGAAGATTGAAAGAAACTTGTTCTCCTTTCTAAGGGGAAAGAAACCAAGGTACTCAAAGTGGGGTATTCTTGAATTGAAAGAAGACTTTTCTACTCATCAGAGAAAGGAAGGAAAAGAATGGGTGCCAAGGCAAACATAGCCATAGGTGAGGACTGCGCTCAAAGGAATTTGTATGTAACAACAGGATTTCTTCATGAAGCATAGATATAGCCATTGCTGAGAGAAAAGATGAAGGGAGCATTACAGGGAGTTGAGAAAGAGATCCAACTGTAGGTTAGCTCCTGAGAAGAATGGAAGAAAGGGATTATTGTGGGTTTGTAGAAGCATACCAGACTCGGAAGGACAAAGGGTTGAAAATCCTGATGAAGTTAAAGAGTGGATGTACTCAGAGTATAGGAATGAAAGGGGAAAGAATGATGGGAAGTTGCAGCCAGAGAGTGATTTATGGAAGCATAAGATCTTAGTGGCGGTGTATATCAAGAAATGATAACATCCAGTATGTGGCCAAGAAAGTGGTTTGAAGGTAAGATCATTGGATAGTGGAAATGTGCCTGGCTGTGAGAATTGTAAGCCACATAAGCACTGTAGGCACATGAGATGATAGTGGTGCTAGAGTTTGAAAGAAAAAGTGTCCCAAGTGCCAGAGGCCTAAATAAACATGGAGGTCTGTAGGTGACACCGATGAATCGAGAGGGAGGGTGATACAGCTATAGAGCATTAATCACAAAGACACTGAGGCAGCAGTGGTGTTCTGGAAGCAGCACCGGGAAGCATGAATGATGCTGGCTTCTCTCTCTCTCTGCCTGAACTCCATGCCCTTGCTCCAGTGCCTCCAGAAAACCCATGGAGCTTGGTAATTGAAAGAATGTGCAGCCCATACTTGAGAGGACCTCCAGGAAGGAAATGATATTCCTGTTTCACAG
>NW_023232359.1:0-915 GCF_002007445.2 Ailuropoda melanoleuca
GGGGGGGGCCGTGAAGGTATATCAGAGCAAATTATAGTGGAGAACTTCCTTAATCTGAGGAAGGAAACAAGCATCAAAATCCAGAAGGCAGAGAGAACCCCCCTCAAAATCAATAAAAATAGGTCAACACCCTGACATATAATAGTGAAACTTACAAATCTCAAAGACAAAGAGAAAATCCTGAAAGCAGCCTGGGACAAGAGATCCTTAACCTACAAGCATACAAACATTAGATTGGCAACAGACCTATCCACAGAGACCGGGCAGGCTAGAAGGGACTGGTATGATATATTCAAGGTCTTAAGGAGAAAAACATGCAGCCAAGAATACTTTATCCAGCTAGGATGTCATTCAAAATAGAAGGAGTGATAAAAAGCTTCCAAGACAAACAGAGACTAAAGGAATTTGTGATCACCAAACCAGCCCTGCAAGAAATATTGAAAGGGGTCCCCTAAGCAAAGAGAGAGCCCAAAAGTAACATGGACAAGAAAGGAACAGAGACGATATACAGGTTTACAGATAAAACAATGGCACTAAATTCGTATCTTTCAGTAGTTACCCTGAATGTAAATGGGCTAAATGCCCCAATCAAAAGACACAGGGTATCAGATTAGATAAAAAAGCAAGACCCATCGATCTGCTATCTGCAAAACACTCACTTTAGACCCAAAGACACCTACAGATTGAAAGTTGGGAGGGTGGAAAACCATTTATCATGCTAACGGACACCAAAAGAAAACTGGGGTGGCAATCCTTATATTGGACAAATTAGATTTAAAAAAAAAGACTGTAATAAGAGATGAGGAAGGACACTATACCATAATTAAAGGGTCTATCCAACAAGAAGATCTAACAATTGTAAATATTTATGCCCCTAACATGAGAGCAGCCAATTATATAAGCCAATTAATAACA
>NW_023232360.1:0-915 GCF_002007445.2 Ailuropoda melanoleuca
CACCCCCCCCCCCACAGGCCTGCCACTGTGGCTTGCCCCGCAGACCCTGTGGCTGCCCACAGGGTGTGGTGTCCCTTCCCCCGCCCCCCGGAGCTCCTACCAGGCCCAACGGGGAGCCCTCTCCCTTCCCCGAGCCTGGAGTCTGTCACTGCGCTCAACCATGTAGACCCCGCACGAGGAAGGTGCTTGCACTAGAGAAACACTGAAGGAATCCTAGTCCAGCCTTGTCCCTGCCATGGTCCCTGCCCACGTGGTGCAGCCTGCCCCCAGGAGTCCCAGGGACTCAACTTTCTCTCCTCAGTGGTCATCCCCAGCCTCAAAGCAAGGCAGCTGCTACCAAGACGCATTTAGAACAGCTAGAACTTTAATGGAGACTGAGGAACTGCTTCTCAGCTGCAGACCGTCCGCCGAGGGGGCTCGAGCTGGCAGCGTCTGCCACCCCGTCAGGACACTGAGCGACAGGGGTGGCCGGCGTGAGAAAGGGGGGTGTTGCTCTCCGGACAGGGAAGGCATCGGAATGCTGTGGAAGGGCGAGGAGTGGGCCGTTGACGCCGGGGCAGGGCTAGGCCTGGGGCTCGGGCACCATCCTCCACCATTTGAAGGCAAAGGGCACCCGGCGGACGTTGGCACAGGCGCAGAAGTCCCCGATTTCAGTCAGGTAGCAGTCGAAGTCCTCAATGAAGCTACACTGGAAGCCCAGGGGCTCTAGCAACTGGCAGATCTCCTCCTCCAGGCAGCAGGTGCCCTTGACCTGGGGCCCAAAGGGCTTAGGGATGCCCAGGTGCTTGCCCATCACAATCATCTGCAGCTGTCAGGACGGACAAGGCCGAGGTGGGGGTCAGAGCCGCGGGAGAAAGCCCCCTCAGTCCCTCCTCTCGGTGCCATCGGCTTCGACGCCAGGGGAGGCACGGCCGC
>NW_023232361.1:0-244 GCF_002007445.2 Ailuropoda melanoleuca
AGAACCATCCTGCTCAAGAATGACTCGATAAACCAGGAAATCAAAAAGCAATTTAAACAATTTATGGAGACAAACGAGAATGAAAACACAACCGTACAAAACCTATGGGATACTGCAAAGGCAGTCCTAAGGGGGAAATACATAGCCATCCAAGTCTCACTCAAAAGAACAGAAAAATCTAAAATGCAGTTTCTATATCCTCACCTCAAGAAGCTGGAACAGCAACAGAGGGACAGGCCTAACC
>NW_023232361.1:398-594 GCF_002007445.2 Ailuropoda melanoleuca
AAAATTGGCAGACCACTGGCAAGACTTATCCAAAAGCAAAGAGAAAGGACCCAAATTATTAAAATTATGAATGAAAAAGGAGCGGTCACAACCAACAACATTGAAATTGGAAGGATTATTAGAAACTTTTATCAACAGCTTTATGCCAATAAATTAAGCAATCTGGAAGAGATGGAGGCCTTCCTGGAAACCTATA
>NW_023232361.1:1013-1171 GCF_002007445.2 Ailuropoda melanoleuca
TCGCAAATCAATCAGTGTGAAACATCATGTTAACAAGAAAAGACTCAGGAGCCATATGATCCTCTCAATTGATGCAGAAAAAGCGTCTGAAAAAATACAGCATCCTTTCCTGATTAAAACCCTTCAGAGTGTAGGAATAGAGGGTACATTTCTCAATC
>NW_023232362.1:0-915 GCF_002007445.2 Ailuropoda melanoleuca
CATCAAACTTTACATCGGAATCTGGGGATGTACTGTATGGTGATTAACATAATATAATAAAAAAAAAAAAACAAAACAACAAAAAAAATGGCATCCTCCAGGAGGATGTTTGGTCTGCGTTGACAGCCAGTGCTTGGTGTGAGAGCTCCCCCTGCCAGCCTCTGAACTCCGTTCTAGACAAGGTTTCCTTTTATTGATTTTCACATGAATAGGAAGTGTCTGTTGTTGGATTTCCTGCTTTGGGCCTGAGTCCTCCCTTTTCTGGTATCAGGACCACTTCACCTGCTTTCCAAGGATTGTGTGAGCCTGACACACCTTTACCGTTTCATCATGGTTAACTTTTCTGTTTTGATTGAGCTGCTTGAATACAGTCATGTTTTCTTTGGTTCATTAATGTGGTCATCTTTATTCTGATAAAGTGAGTTAAGCCATTTACATTGAACAACGTATGTTCCTGATCCCAGCTTTTGTTTCATATCACGTTTATGGTGTGATGTGGCACATACTGGGCTCCATTCTCCAAGTGTGTTTTCCCCTTTTATGTGTGTGTTTTTGGGTAAAGGTGATCTTTTGTTATTTAGGAAGGTTTGTATTTTTGTTGGGGTGGTTACTTTTGTCTTAATACTTTGTCTCCATTTTCCCTGTTCAGGCCTATGTACTATTTTACTTGTGGGCTTTACATGGTACTCCTTTCCTCCATGGCGACCAGTGAACTTACTCTACTTTGATCATTGGCCCTTCTCTTCCTGCTTTTGAAGATCCGCTATTTCCACCTTTCTGAGAACATGCAACATTTACACACTGTTCTTCCTTGTCTCTTTCTCTCTTTTTTATTTTTATTTATTTTTTATTTTTTATTATTATTTTTTAAAGATTTTATTTATTTATTTGACAGAGATAGAGACAGCCAGCGAG
>NW_023232363.1:0-915 GCF_002007445.2 Ailuropoda melanoleuca
ATACCTGAACTGAGTGTCAAGTATGAGAAGTTAACGTTCAAAGAACTACAAAAATCTTCGGAGAAGATTTATAAGTGTTACTTAGTATGAAAGGCTAACTAAATTAAAGAAGGAAGAAAAATTGTATGTCATCAGTACTTTTCTTACAGGGTTTAAGCAAACAAATTACTTTTGACTGTGTGAAATTTAGAGTTACCGAAATGTGATCTGATGGAGATTACTATGGGGGAAAAGACTTAGACTCCATCAGTGCCGCACTGAGGTGGAATTAGGAATTTGGCCACCTTTGTCTTCTCATATTTCAACTTTCAACACCTCTCCCTCAGCAGCACCTCCTACCTCCCACATCCACATGCCCAGGAATCCACTTCCTTTCCGTTTTTCTTATCAAAGCATGACTTGAAGAACAAAATCTCTTGGTGCTGTAAATGATGGGAGAAGTTTAGAATACCTGCTTCAGGTGTATTTGTATTTTATTATGGGATCAAGTCATGTTTTCTAATGTTGAATTGTGAAGCACCAGGACATAGGCTTTGGGAATCATTTTTATGTGATAGCTTTCCAGGTTCTTCACAGAACCCTATTCTATTATATATGCTTGCCTGCCCTTCTCCTCCAGATGTGTTGAATTTCTACTGCTATATCCTAGAGCCTATTCTAGCTACTAGGTATGAAGTAGAGAATGAGAGAGATGTAAGACCTACCCCTCCTGGAGCTTTTTTTTCTTACGGGTAGATGAAAACACCTAGGTGTTTATTAGGATAAATGATATAAAGAAAATACAACAAGGTAATGGTTAAGAATGCCTGTGGAAGTTATCCTAGGAGGAAGGGATAGTCGAGCTACCCCTTAAATGAAGGAGATGGTAGAGAAGCCAGCCATGTGAAGATCTTAACAGTGTGCCACACAGAGGGG
>NW_023232364.1:0-915 GCF_002007445.2 Ailuropoda melanoleuca
CCTTCAAAAGGGAGAAAGAGAGTAGGAATGGGGACCAGGAGAGGAGGAGCACAAGAAGATTTCTAGCTGTAAGTCATGAGGAGGACACATGGGGTACAAAGATTCAGGCCTGGGTCCTTTTTTCTTTCAGTGTGAGGTTCAGATGATAATTAGAATTCTGTGTATTGTCCACTAGAACTCTTGATGTGAAAATGATAACACTGAAAAACTTAGCAAGAAAGGAGAAAAATAATACAAATAATCAGGAAAGCAAAACAGTATAGTTTGTGTGGACTGTCTGCAGTACAATAATAATTAGGCGGATCACTACAATTTGGTCAGATTAACTTGGTTAAAAGTTATGTCTGGGGGCGCTTGGGTGGCTAGTTGGTTAAGCGTCTGCTTTCGGCTCAGGTCATGATCCTGGGGTCCTGGGATCAAGCCCCGAGTCAGGCTCCCTGCTCAGTGGGGAGTCTGCTTCTCCATCTCCCTCTGTTCCCACCCCTGCTTGTGCTCTCTCTCTCAAATAAATAAAATCTTTTTTAAAAAAGTTATGTTTGGCTATAACAGCAAGTCCTCTTCACAGCTAGAGGTTCTAGTAACAGAGAAACACAGATACAACTTCAATCAGAAATTTATCTGTCACCTACCGTGATAGTGGAGGCTCTTTTTTAGCATGACCACTTTTAACTTGAAAACTAAAGATAATATTGATGACAGGCTTATATCAAGAAGTTTTGGAAGAGAACTGAATGATTTAAAAGCCACCAGAAGTTATAAGTCAAATTCTGTGAGCACAGTAATTCCTTGATAGTGCAGAATCAGTGAGCTTGCTAGCTTCCAGAGGGGCCCTTTTATCTCTCAAATTCAATTGAGGGAAAAAAGGCTTCTTTGGAATTTATAACTTTGCAAGGGGGCTGTTTTCAGATTACTGAA
>NW_023232366.1:0-915 GCF_002007445.2 Ailuropoda melanoleuca
CCACCCCACCACCCCCCTTCCAGGCCCCAAACAGCAGCTGTCTCACCAACCTGCTGGTGTGTCTGCCAAGTTCACAGTGACTATGCCCAGCCCAGCAGAGCTGTGTCAGAGCTAACATCAAGGCGGGCACACTGGCCAGGTGCCAGGCCCTTGCTGTTAAGAAGCCTGTATTGTCATATAATGTTAAATGGGCCTTATAAGTGCCTGGTGAAATGGCGGCCAGAGCCAGATAGGCCTTCTAACAAGCAGACACTGTTATTTAACCATTTTCCCTGTACAATCTTTTCCTCCTCCTCCAGATTATAAACTCCTCCAGGGGCTATGTCGAATACCTCCTTGTAAATCCCTTAAACACCTAGCATAGGGTTCTGTGCACAGTAAGCTTTCAATTAATAGTTTTCCATTTAAGAACCACCACATCCACCAACACTCCCAGCCCCAGCTTCATGTGAACAAATGCCTTCACACGCACTATTTCCATTAAGTCCACAGAGCCAGTCTCTAGGAGGAACCATCCTCCCCTGTCTTGCAGATAAAGATCGCCCAACTTGTGAGTGGCAGAGCCCAACCCAGGTCTCCAAATACCCAATGTCAAGTTCTTTCCACTCCAAGATGCTGCTTAATCAAAACTTGCTGCAGGAGCAAATAGGCAGAAACAAGTCTCCCTTGCCACAGCCACTCTGCCCCCCACATCGCAATGCTGATGGCTTCACTCCACCAGACCCCTGAGGACAGGGTCATTAGGTTTTTGACTTTTACCCATGATGTCTGATGTCTGCTGCCGGGGGATGCCGTACTCAGTGGCAGCTTTCCCAAGGCACAAGCAAAATTAGTGCAAATTGTTTAAAGATTTTTAAAATTTTGTCCATTACTAAAAATGAATGACAAAATAAAAACAAAACCAAAAAAAAAAAA
>NW_023232368.1:0-915 GCF_002007445.2 Ailuropoda melanoleuca
TCTCTCTGATCTGCGGCACCATCATCTGACCAGGAGAATGGAGGGCTGATCGGCTTGGACCTGGGTTTGGTGCAGTTCTCGGCACCTATCGCTGTAGCCGGAGGAATGAGATCCCTTGACTGCCTTAGGCCATCAGGCCCTCTTGTGTACCTTTGGGTGACATTCATACTGCACCAACCATGGGACTGAGAATGGGGAGGAAGTTTCCCATGGGGGCTGTGGCCTGCACTCACCAGAATGACCATAGATGCTGGGCTACAGACAACGGGGATTTTACCGGGGCTCTAGGCCCTCTGCAGAAGAGGCTACAAATGAATCCACATCATACTGGTTTGCAGCAGCGCACCATGAGGCTTTGCGGTAGGGCCGAAATGACGTGGTGGCATCTCCTGGCCGGGCCGTCATAGCCGTGGGATTAGTGGCAATGTCTGTGGGGACCGGCAGAGCAACAGGGACTGTCTTGCTCCCAGCAGCAGCCGGAAAGACTTCAGTGCGAGCAGAGCAGTGACGGTGGCAGGAGGAGTGTGGGCAGCAGGGGACCTCCAAGGAGATCTCAAACTTGTGAGGAGACCCTAGGACACTTGAAGAGCTCTGTGCTCACTCTCCTCCGAAATTACAGTGAGAGCTCCTGCCATCAAACCAGAGCCCCCAAAGCAGTGGGGATAATTGGATTCCTGGGGGGCAGGAGCTAAGTGGCTGGTGTGGTTACCATCAGGGACGGCAGAGTCTGACTCCAAGACGCCTGTGGCTCTGGCTGGGTGAGTGTGGTGTCCCTAGAAGACAATTAGATGAGAATCTACTACATTTTTACTTGAATATGGTAAACAGAGTAGTTATAGGTCAAATCTAACTTGAATCTCCAACACAAAGAGTCTCAGCCCCTAAATCAATTTCCAGATGTGAGCCAGTTTGCAG
>NW_023232369.1:0-310 GCF_002007445.2 Ailuropoda melanoleuca
ATTGTTTCTTGGTTCTAAGGGCTGGATCCTCCCCAGGCCCGTACACCCAATGTGGAATCGGGGTCCCCAGTTAAAAGCCTGCTGTTCGCTGGAGGTGTTTTCCAGGACGCTCTGCTTTATTAACAATGAGAAGGGCGCTGAGTCCTCGAAAATCCTGAACCTTTTCANTTACTCACGAGAGATGATGATCGTTGATATTTCCCTGGACTGTGTGGTGTCTCAGAGACCACTATCGGGCTCTCTCGTCAGGCTTCTGCGACCACTTTCCCTCATGTTTCCCCATTCACGAAGGGTTATGATAGTGCTAAGA
>NW_023232369.1:349-716 GCF_002007445.2 Ailuropoda melanoleuca
GTGTTGTTTCTGACGGACGTGTTTTGGGCCTTTTCGTTCCATTGCCGCCAGCAGTTTTGACAGGATTTCCCCAGGGAGCAAGCATTTCGTTGGAAGAGGGTTTTGGCCGAATTGTCTTAGTGCTGTGTTCGTCGTGTTTCACTCACGGTACCAAAGCACCTTGATTCTTGTTCCACCTTCCATAAGGCCGATGTGACTTCAAGGGCTTTATCCTCACGCTTTGTTTCTTGGTTCTAAGTGCTGGATCCTTCCCGGGCCCCTACACCCAATGTGGAATCGGGGTCCCCAGTGAAAATGCTGCTGTATGCTGGAGGTGTTTTCCTGGACGCTCTGCTTTATTACCAATGAGAAGGGCGCTGAGTCCTCG
>NW_023232370.1:0-915 GCF_002007445.2 Ailuropoda melanoleuca
GAACGACGCTGGGGGTGTGGCTCTCAGGACATGGTGAGCTGGGCAGCGGGGAGGGTTCCCTGCCACCCCCTGGAGCGAGCAAGAATTCCTTCCATCAGTATCTTTTCTCCTCTGAAGGTGAAGCAGTGCTCCCCAACCCCACCAAACCCTTAATCATCACCCCATCTTGATGGGCTCTTCCAAATCCCCACCTCACGTCCTCAGGTGCCTACCTACGCTCACCCGCAGAGCTGGACCCCTCCACGTGATCTATGTACCATTGGAAAAGCACTGCATCTTCTGGCATATAAAATGCTAAACAAACAAACAAACAATCCAGAAATGGCTTTCAAAGTGCTGGGAGCTGGCTGTAACATAACAGAATGTCAGGATGGGAGAAAACAGTGTCTTCTGGGGTAACTGTCTACAGTGCTTTTTCTGTTTAAGAAATTTTGCAATGGACTGTAAAACGCCTCTCCCACACCTCCTCAGAAGCCCCTCCCTCCTTTCGCATCCAAATCAGCACTTGTGAGTGTCAAACGACTGGGAAGCAGCTAGCTGAGACTGCTGCTTGATAGGAGCAGAGATGTGTGTCAACACCGCCATCAACAGAAGGGACTGGTAGGTTGGACCAGAATGTGGCCGTCATTAAAAATAACATGCTGCCTGAATCCCCACGTGACTGCCACGTGGAGGAAGGATCACACCCACTTTGTAAGGTTGAGGGGGGCAGCATAAGCCCCGACAGACAGAGGCTAGAGCAAGATGGTCTTCAACCTGGAAGGAATTTCTAACAACGCGACACAAAAACTCACAGCAGCACGATGTGCGGAACAGTGAAGCAGTGAATGCAATTGTCATAAACGGCACTGGAGCAGAGAGAGATGACTGCTGTCTATCCAAAGTGCTGCAGAAAGGATTCACTTGACGATGGGA
>NW_023232371.1:0-915 GCF_002007445.2 Ailuropoda melanoleuca
TCCCACTCCCCCTGCTTGTGTTCCCTCTCTCAAAGGGCTGTTTCTCTCTCTGTCAAATAAATAAATAAAATATTTAAAGAAAAAAAAAAGAAATCCTATGATGGCAGCGATCATGCCTGTCTTGTTTTCAGCTGTGTATAACCAGTGCTTAGTACAGAACCTAGCCCATAAAAGGTTTTCAATAAATGTTTCTTTCAAGGTCACACCTTATAGGTCATCAGAGTCAAGACCTGTGGCTTCTAAATTCCCATAATCCCCTCTCCATATCTACTACAGCAGCCTTCACAGGCAAGTTGTATCAAAATATTTATGCGTATGTCTGTATATATCCTTAGATTGTAAGTTCTTTGGGAATAGAGATCATCTGCATTATTTGTCTTTGCCATAAACATCAGCATTTATAAACCCACAGTAAATGCTTATTGAATCAAGTAGTGTTCAAAACATCTTAGTTTATTGTGGTTTGATAATTTTTAAGTAATTCTAGTGGCCTTGTTTCTGGTGATTCTGTAGAGTCCAGACAATTCATAGCAATAATAGTGATCAAGACACATGCTAAGTGACAGGCATAGTGCTAAGTGCTTTCCTTGATTATCTTATAAAATCCTCCCCAAAACGTTCATTGCATCCATCTTAAAGATGAGAAAACTGAGACACAGGTTAAATGACTTACTTAAAAATTCACACGAACAGAAATTAAATCATTATTACTCACCTGGTTAAATATTTCCATGTTATTTATTCATATATAATTCTTCACTGAAGAAACATTTGTTCCTGCATAGATTGGCTTAACCTAAGAGGAATCCAGCTGGATTCCAAGATACTCTTATTGACCATTTGGAGCACAGAAGTTTTGCCAGATACTGTACAGGTCATCATTTTGGCAGACAATTGCTATAGTCTTGCTCATGA
>NW_023232372.1:0-2737 GCF_002007445.2 Ailuropoda melanoleuca
GTTATATTATAAGAAAAGCTATAAAGGATGCCATTGGAGAATAGGAGTGAGAATTTTTTTTAATCACAAAGAAATTACTGAAGGCCTCCAGAGGAGAGTTCTTAGAATCTGGGTCCTGAAGTTTTAAGACAATTGAAGTAGGTAAAAATGAAATGATATTCTAGGAAGGAATGAGATTATTTATTAAAGTGTGGATTAAATATTTGATGAGAACTCACAGTTACTAACAAGTTACTGAAACCATATGTATTTATGATTCTTAATTTATCTTAAAAATATATGTCCACATGTGTATATAATTTTATTGTAGGAATGAACAGTCTAAAGGATTGATAACATAGAAACCAAAACCATATACTCAAAAGTGTGGTCACAATCATGGGCTATATTTTCAAGTACAAATATTTTATGACGGATCACTCTTTCAAATGAGTAAGGAAAGAATGAGCTTATTGTACTGAGCATGACACTGATGCATTTGCTTTGTAGTTTAAAATCTTTGAAAAAGATTACACAATCCAAAGAGAATTAAGCAAAAAAAAAAAAAAAAAAGAGGGATTCTAAAGTAAATAACCTCATCAGAAACTTTCCTAAAGTGGTTTTTTATTTGGAGGAAGATAAGGTACAATTCAAGTATATTGGGGAGAAGAAACTACCAAGGGAGGGGAAAACATATATAAGGGAAATTTTCTGTCTGTGTAGTCTATCTGTGCTGTGGACACTCACAACTTTCAAGACAGATATTGAAGGTATGGATGACTTTGAGAAGGAGCACAATGGGATAAGTAAGTCTTCCAAATTACATTTCAATCCATTGCATTTCAGGTTATATTTTTACTTCCATGTAGTGCCCTTTCAAATCCATCTTGACAAGAAAGGTATAAAGAAAAAATTTTGTCCTTGGAAGTGAAGTCAGTGGTAATTTTTCCCCCCAAATTTGAAAAAGGAAATCTTCACTTGAAAGGAGTGAATTTTCAAAGTTGGATGATCATCGACTTTGCCAGGATAGGAAAAAAAATGAATGAAGTCAGTTCTGATTATTTACTATTCTTCTTGTCTTAAACTGTATCTGCCTCCCTCTTCTGAATCTCTGCTGTTAAAAGGAGGTGGGATTTTTGGTACCTGGATAATACAAACCTTCCTGGGGATTACAACCATGATCTGGTCCTACATGAACTGTGTGGTGACATTTCCCCAAATGACCTCAGAGCCAACGTTCTTTAACTAAAATTTGGATTAGTCAAAACATGACATACTGAGTGATAATATACCCTTTTCATTTATACATACCTCAGGAATTTTGGGTCCACTAAGGAATGCTTTCAGAAATGGGAGGGAGAAAATTAGAAATGCAGATATTTGAGATATTATCAACTATCAAAGAACATTCATTCACTTATTTGCATTAGTGTACATCAAATAATAAATATCATAAGGGCATTTCAAGGTAATAGCATATTATTTAGAAGCTCTAAGTATTTCCTGTTCTTCTTTTCTTTTTTTTTTTTTAAGATTTTATTTATTTATTGAGACAGCCAGCGAGAGAGGGAACAAAAGCAGGGGGAGTGGGAGCGGAAGAAGCAGGCTCCTAGCAGAGGAGCCTGATGTGGGACCTGATCCCAGAACGCCGGAATCACGCCCTGCGCCGAAGGCAGACGCTTAACCGCTGCGCCACCCAGGTGCCCCTAACACTGTTAGAACTAAGGGAAAAATTCAGTAAAGTTCTGGGATACATTAACATACAAAAATTAGTTGCCTTTCTATACATTAACAATAAACTACCTGAAAAATAAATGAAGGAAACAATCCAATTTACAATAGCATCAAAATTAACAAAATACTGAGGAATAAATTGAACCAAAGGAATGAAAGTTGCATGTACAAAAACCATAGACACTGACGTAAGAAATTAAAGAAAACAAAAACAAAGGGAAGATATTTTGTGTTTGTGGATCAGAAGAGTTAATATTTTTTTTCTCTTTGTAAGTGATAATCATTTTAATAGATCTTTTTTTATATGATTTTTTATTATATTATGTTAGTCACCATACAGTACATCCCCGGATTCCGATGTAATGTTCGTGCTCCGTTAGTTGCGTATAACACCCAGTGCACCATGCAATACGTACCCTCCTTACCACCCAACACCAGTCTATCCCATTCCCCCACCCCCCTCCCCTCTGAAGCCCTCAGTTTGTTTCTCATAGTCCATAGTCTCTCACGTTTAATTCCCCCTTTTGATTACCCCCCCTTTCTTTATCCCTTTTTTCCCCTACTAATCATCCTAGTTATTATGTTCCATAGATGAGAGAAATCATATGATAATTGTCTTTCTCTGCTTGACTTATTTCACTTAGCATTATCTGCTCAGTGCCGTCCATGTTGCAGCAAATGTTGAGAATTCGTTCTTTCTGATAGCTGAGTAATATTCCATTGTATATATGGACAACAGCTTCTTAATCCAGTCGTCTGTTGAGGGGCATCTTGGCTCCATCCACGATTTAGCTATTGTGGACAATGCTGCTATGAAAATTGGGGTGCATATGGCCCTTCTCTTCACTACGTCTGTATCTTTGAGGTAAACACCCAGTAGTGCGATGGCTGGGTCATAGGGTAGCTCAATTTTTAACTATTTAAGGNGTCTGTTGAGGGGCATCTTGGCTCCATCCACGATTTAGCTATTGTGGACAATGCTGCTATGAAAATTGGGGTGCATATGGCCCTTCTCTTCACTACG
>NW_023232373.1:0-915 GCF_002007445.2 Ailuropoda melanoleuca
TCCTCATCAGCAACGGACTGTTTTTCGAGGGCTCCTGTGCTTCTGCCCCTGGAAAGGGCAGGTGTTCCTTAGGGTTTCTTAACTGGCCTCTCACTCCTCACACGTCATCCCGAACCTCAGGTGCCAACAACAGTGCTCGGGGTAACACGCCAGTCCATCGTATCCAGAGAGTTATTAATGAAATATAAATGCATTTTATTTGTTCATATGTTTATCGTAAACATAATCAGCACTTTCTTTCTCAGACGTGATACTTAACGGGTCCTGTAATCAAACTTTTGACTGATTCTTAACACAGATATAATGTAAACTAATATAAACAAACTCTAATTATAAACCGAAGTATAATGTCATCTCATTGATTCAGAAATCTTAGTCCTATACAGGTTCCTTTTAGTTTGTTGCTTCGTTTTCATTCCCTGGGGGGAGCCCTGTCATAAGCAGGTGCGTCAGATACTGCGTGGCGTGAAAAACTTTCATCAAGACGTTATCCTCCTGTATTCATTTGGTGTGTTCGCCCAGGATTCTGCGTTGCAGTGCTTGAAGTTGTGTGTTTCCTGTCTCACATTCATCCACGTTGCTTATAATCTTACTGAGTATTCCCATCTGATTCTTCCATTTGATTAGTCTGTGAGGTTCTGTTTTCTGGTCATCCTTCCATTTCTTCAGAATTCTCTATCCATTTTCCTACTATGGCGCTTTGTCGTAGGTTTACTGTGTGTTATTTCTCATCTAATATTGAATGAGTGTCTCCTTCTATACCTTAAAACCTTTGAAAATATAAATAAAAACTTGGGAAACACAAAATTCTTTCAAGAAATAAATGCATGAAAGCATACACAATTGTAATTTTTAAAAACCACTACTTAGGGGTGCCTGGGTGGCACAGCGGTTAAGCGTCTGCCTTCGGCTCAG
>NW_023232374.1:0-915 GCF_002007445.2 Ailuropoda melanoleuca
TCTTCAGAAAACCTCTTGACTTATTTCATAAAGATGACTAATCCCTTATATTAGTGGGTTTTACTTGTTTTCAAGTTACATGGACACTCATTTTGTGGATATTCTTTTTAGTCGTGATTATTATCACTGCCGCCCCTGCAAAAGAACACATTTTGAAAATCTTATGGGTAAGGCTATACATGTATGGGGGTATATGAGAAATATGTTTCCTGTACCTTCCTTGTAATTTTGCTGTGAACCTAAAACTGCTCTAAACAGTTAAGTCTGTTATTATTTCATATAATACTTCTGAAGGCACAGTTCAAATAATTTTCACTTTTAAGACTTCTGATAGTTGATACATTTAAAACAGCAAAGAACCATGCATCTCCAAATGTATTTCCTTACTTGATCCTTTGTACATGCATCTCATTAGATTTTATCTTATAATATTTATCTATTTGGATGACTCTTATTCTGAGATTGTATTTTCTTCTGGATAATAAAATATGTGGTTTCCTTTCTTTTCTCTCAGCATTAATCTATTGTATCCCTTCATAGTTTGTGCTGTCTTTCATTATGCATGTCAGGCTGTCAAATTTTTGACATTGCTGAAAATGAGAATCCTTTTATGAGTTGTTATGGTAGGTAAAGAGTCTAGTTTATTTCTGTTTTCTTCTCTTTTTAAGAAATACGCAGACCGTATACTCTGAGGTAAATGGTCTTTATTTTGTTTCTCACCAAAAGACAATATCTTACACCTAAAATCCTTCCTTCAAGGGCATTATTTTTTCCCTTTTCAGGTTTTTCACCTTTTAAATATAGCACAACATAAAAGTTTCATGGATTGATAGGCATTCTGTTACAGTTCTGGTTAAAACGTAGTACTGTTTCCTCAGGGATTAACCACTGCAGGATTCCCCCCCCCCCCCCCCC
>NW_023232375.1:0-915 GCF_002007445.2 Ailuropoda melanoleuca
TTTGTTTTATTTTGTCACCTTTCATACATTCACTTTCTATAAACTGTACTTCTGTTGCCCTCTGGAGAAAGTGACCCCATTTTTCAGTCTTGTTTCTATACATTTATGGGGCTGCTTCCCCCACGCCTCTATTCAGAGCTGCCCCAAATTGGAATTTCACAAATTGACAGCAATGACTATTTTAAGGACAGGCACATGATCCAATTGATGCCACCTGCAGGGACTGTTGTAAGAAAACACTGCATTTTCAGTGCACTTGAACCTGGCAGGATATACCTTTCAATTTGCTAGCAGCTCTCCAGCCATCACCTGATGCCTGAGAATGGATCCAGCACAGAAGAGAGAGAGCCAAAATCTGCAAACAAAACTAACTCCTGATGACATCCATTGAGGTCCTGCATCGACATTGCTGCCTGAAGCTAACTCTGCTTCCAGGCTCTTCAGGTATATGAGTCAGTACTTTCCCTTGTGATTGTTCACATACTAGAATGTTCTCTGTCACTAGCTTCATTGTCTGTGTTAATCTACTAAGCATTTATTAACTTTGCTGTAGCTCAGTAGGTAAGAACAATACCTTTTTTGAAGAGTGGTAAGGATTAAATGGGATAGTAAATATAAAATCATAGATTTGTTCCATAGCACTGAGGAGCAGAAAAAGCATATTACATTTTCTACTTAAAGTAAATCTGGCTCCCTGCCACCGTTTCACAGGGTGAGAAGAATTTAGATATCATGGGGGCTCATTTCCCTATTTATCAGGATGTACACTGTTAATAAATACTTAGGAAAGAGCTTTTGATGTTCAGTCCCTTATGGTTGCCTTTAGGATGCTCATTGTCCAAGCCTAGATGGTCTATTCCAAGGCAAATGACTCCACAGCCTCTAAGCCATATATAAGCAATGACGTTTTTTGCT